>NW_010188079.1:31302-63828 GCF_000695765.1 Mesitornis unicolor | reverse complement strand
AATACGTTGTTATCCCCCTGGTAATTTATATGACAAACTTGGGGTATCCCCCGCCGGTTACCGCCTCCCGGTCAACACCCATAAGCACAGGAAGCCACGCTGTACCTGCCCCTCCGCGAAGTCCCCTGTCCCCCCGGAGCAGCAGCTGAAGTTCAACGCTTGTCCCCTGGATGGCACTCGCAGAATGGCTTCCTGCCCGAACCAGCTCTTTCCGGGGACACACCGCCGGGCAGGTACTGAGCCCCTCCCACCCGGTGCTCGGGGGCCGGAATCGTTGCTTTTCGGGTGCAGAGGCAGAAACGGCGGCTGCACCCCCGCAGCCGTGTGACCGCCTGCACTTCTCCTCTTCTCCTGCTGAGGGCAGCCGGTTCTGCTCAAAAGCGGTTGTTTGTTTCCACCGCAGGCAGCGAGGCCGTTCAAACCGGCACTGTTCCACCTGTGCTGCCGTAGGGAAGGTCTCGAGTTCCCCTGGTGATCGTACCCCGGCACCGGCAGGCTTGGAAGTCGGCCATGAATATTTGGAATTTGGAACATCACAGAAAATTTGAGTCTTGCAACACTGGACATCTTCCCCACCCCCACCATGAAACTCTAAAATCTTGAAATTTTATTAGGAAGGCAAAGTAGATCTTGCATCATAACTCAAAAGCAGCTTCACTTTTTCAAATCCTAAACTTCTGCTTCCTTTCTTTTATCTGGATCCTTTAATTATGATAGGAAGTGGTGGTATTTGTGCTTAGCAGTGGAATTGGGGTGAGATTTCCCTGCCCAGGTGCCCCCAGAAAGAGCTGGTGTGGGCAGGTGAACCCCCGTGGGATGGAGCTGCACTGGCTGGGAGGGAGAGGAGGCAGCCCTGCATCTTCCCCATCCCTCCCAACTGTTTCTGCCTTTCTTAGAAAAGTGTGCTGGTAAATAGATTTTTAGGTGATGCATGATTATGAATCAGAAAAGTACACAACTACATGACATTTAAGGTATGCTAAGGCATAATTGCAAGGGTTGAGTTCATCTTGATTTTCACAATGCATTTCTATTCCTTAAAGTGAAATAAGTATAAACAACCTATCAGCGCCGTAAATTCCAGGTCTACAAATATATCACTGGGGTGATCCTACAAAAGGTAGTTCCTCTCCTGTACCGTATGCAATGCAAGTAGGTGATATGCGGTCATTAAAATTAGGTTGATTTATGTGGGAGTTTTGCTCATCTGGATGGGAGCATTTGGCCGAGCCCTGCCTGTTGCTAGAGTTTTTTTCTCAGGATAACTGTTGCAGAATGTCCTGGCAGTAACAATTCTGAGCAGTTATAAATCATGGGATGTTTTAACAAGGCCCAATCTGGATTTCTGCTATCTGACCAGATGAAACTAAAATCTGATCAAGTTTTGAGAAAGCATTGTTAAATTTTAGCATTCTGGACAACTTGTGGGGCTTTCTTGCAGGAGGGTTTCCTTCACAGTAAGTCAGCTGTAGGAATGTAAAGAGATCTGCATCCACCTGATGCAACCCTTTAGCACGAAGTAACTGCGCTGTTAAAAGGGATGCTTTTACTCTTGGAATCAACGGTAATTTCACTTCCCAGTTATGTTGTAAAGTTTGTGCGGCAAACTGCTATTCCCCTGCCAACTGCTTTCCCACACTGTGTCATGCCCCACTGAATGCTGAATTTACCAGGGTGTCCTCCACTTCCAGGAGGTGACAGTGATGGGATGGCCATTTACTGGGTAAGTGCTGGCACTCAGCCAGTCCCACTTGCTGGTGCACGCACAGGTAGTGGCATACTCACAGCATCAGCCCTCTGCCATGTCTCCTCTTCGTCCTGCCAACTGCAGCCTGGGATCTCTTCCCACCCCGGGAGAGCCTGGGGACCAGGCATTTTGGAGAGAGCTGCCAAAGGGGATGGCCAGCAGATCCCAGCCCGCATGCTGTGCAGTGCCACCTGAAAACCAAGGACACAAAGATGGTTTAGAAGAGTGGGACAAAGCGATTCAAGTCAACTGCCACTTGGACAAGTGCTTCTGACAGCTGTGGGAGAGCACTGAGGAATGCACAGCTCCAACAGCTGTCAAGGTCCACAGAACAGCAGATATACAGGAACCTGAGGCCCAGTAGTGATGGATGGGACACTTAGTCCTTGATCTTCCTCTGACTAGCAGAGTCCCCAAAACCCTACTGCAAGTGTGGCAGACCTCCTACTTTGCAACAAACACCAGGATCCCTTTCTTTCTCTCCCAGTTCTCTCACATATCTTTTAAATGAAGCATCACGTATCCAAGTGGAGACCACTGCACAGCTGACTACCTGCATCTCTGGCTGACCTTCCTGCCTCAGCTCTGCCCAGCCCTATCCTCCCACTGGGATGTGTTCACACACACTGGCTATTGCAGATTTAAAACAATCTTTTCACATAAAGATTTCTAGGGATGAAGGCTCTATTTTTAATCTGGTAGAATGATGTCTTTTAATTAATCAAGAAATTAATTTAGTTTGTCGATATATATTTGCTTGCAGCATAAAACTGAGGAAAGTATTTCATCTACTAATGCCAGCAAAAAAATCTGAGCAAAGCATTTTTTGTTTGTTTGTTTTCACCAGTAAAAACCTTAGCCAAGCATTTTTCTCAGTACAAACTTACTGAAAACTACTGTGTTACTAAAATAAACCAGCTCTGGGCAGCAAACAAGATTCTGCCACACTTAACCCCTAGCATACCTGACACGCACTCCAGAGAAGTGGCCCACACCAGGCTGGTTACATTTATATTAACATCTTTTGGATAAAATGCCATAATTAAGCTCAACATATCGCTGCCAAAGTCACTGTGTCACCAGCCTGGCACTGGACATATCCCTGTTGTGTGAAGGTAAATGGGAAATCACAGCTGCCAGACCCACATGGCAAAGCATCCTCTTACCTGTTAAAGTGTGGCCAGGAGACATGGAAAAAGTGGGGAACTGTTCTGCATTAAACATGTCCAGAAATGAGAAGCACCCAGCTCCCCTTCAGAGCCCAAACGTTAAAAAGTTGTTTCAGACCCGGCAGTTCTGAGGAGGATGGTGATGGTGCTTTGCAGGCTGGGAAAGGCTGACACCAGGTCTCAGTCTCAGTCACCCAGGCTGCAGGAGAACCAGATTTAACAAACAGAAGTTTTCAGCACTGCTGGAATGTGCAATATTTGTTTTAAAAGCTTGTTATTTACATGACAACTAATGCCAGGCTCTTTTTATTGGTCTGAATGCCAGACCATTTAGGGTTCATTTTCCTAAGCTTTTGTCTCCAGCCCTGAGGGCTGGAATTTTTTTCTTTTCTCCAAGTAAGAATGAACGAAAGATACAAGACTCAGGCAATAAAATTTCAGCAGCTACAGTCTCCAGAGAAAGAATATATGATCAAAAAACTCACAAAACCACATGAATCGGCACACTGTTTGCCTTGGCTTAGGCAAGACCAGCAGAGGAAGGATTAACTGGGCCAAAGAGACTGAACTGTCCTTTTCAGTGCAGTAAGGGGACACAGGAGGGAGCACGCCCCGTGCTCACCCAGGAGCCTCCTCCATGCCCAGGGAGAGCAGCTGAACGTGGGCAAAGCAGGGCACAAGCCGGGTGGCCATGGGACTCCACTCACTATGTGGGTACCGAGCAAAGGCAGAAATCACTCACCACATTTTTCTTTTTCCTTTCATGCCTATTGAATCTCACCATGAAGTATTTCTGAGCTGTCTGACTTGTCACAGAGCACAGCACTGCTGAGTGCTGTTGCAAACTCATTTTGGTTTCTGGAGCGATCCATAGAAAGGACAGCTAAGAAAAGGAAGTAGCAGCATTTCATCAAACTAAAATTGTGTCACCTGGTGAAAGAAAGTTCTAATTATGCAAGAGACAAACATGGACAATTGCATGGCGTGAAAAAGGAAATCTGTTTTGAGTTGTAACCTGCAAGCATCACTAACAACTCTTGCAACAGTAATTTCTGAAAGGGCAGGTTTTCCATCATTCTGCAGTTGAAGCTTTTATTAATAGACCTGCACTGTGGCTATAACAGGGCTTTTACACACCTGAATGTTGTGCTCAATCTTTGAGCCTTTAATCCTCACCTTCCTTTTTTTAAAAAAAAAAAAGTCTTCTCTTCAAATCCACTCATTTCTTTAGCTCTCCCAGCACTGGCGTAGCGAGGAGCCAAGATGAACCCACAATGATGCTCCCATCTTGGCAGGCCGTTTTTCAGGTCAGAGCCAGGAGGCACCGCTCACCTTCGTAATCCTCATCCACCTTTGTGCAAGGACTGCTAACCTGTGCAGGAAGGGAAAGTGATAAAATAAAGGCTTCCTTATAAATATATCCATTGCTGGATGCTCTGAGAGCAGCTATTAGAAACCCTGCAGGTGCAGTGTCTGCATGACGACCAGGACTGACAGCAAAATCACTCCCTCTCTGCAGAGCACCCACATTTGGAGTGTGCCAGGACAGTGCAGGTCCCTGTGGTCCCTACATCACACCCCTGCTCTCAAGTGATCGGGGGGTTCAGCTGCAGCCGAGATCTCACAGCTGCTTCTGTGTTGACTGAGAGTCCCCAGTGTGGTAAACTCTGCTGACAGCATCACCACCCTGCAAAGCATCTTCCAAAAGCCTTTGGATAACTTCCCTCAGGTGTTAGCTCTGTTTATTTAAATAACTCCCTTCCCTCTCCTAACACCTGCTCTCAGCTGTTTGGAATCAATGCATCTATTGAAAACTTGGTTGGGAACCAGATATTAGTTTGTCTGTCTCAGGTGAATAACCCTTGGAACACAGAACAGAGTAGCCACAACTACTATGAGCCATATTTGGAATAAGGTTGTCTCTTATTTGGTGCTAATTGTACTACTTACTTCAAATCACTACATGTGCTAAGCATCCTGCCTTCTGTGCTTGCTGCTTGGGGACGCTGAGGATTAATTAGTGTTTATGCAGCATTTTGTGTGCTTATTACTATTATTATTATTATATCAGTACTGCTATTATATTTCTGCAATCTAAGGCCAGTGTTGTGCTTTTAAAAATGTATTCTGAAATGTCTACACAGCTCAATAATTCATTAGAGAAATAAACTAATGAAGGGCTGGTTAGTCAAATAATCATTAGGTTTGGTTCTGAGCTGTGTCTTGCCAATGCTCTGACTTCTAAGGGTTTTCTTCTCAGCATGAACTCATTTAAGATTTTAAAAGAATTATTTGGTACACTAAAAATTAAACTCCTTATGAGCTTTAGTGCCCTCCCATATTTTGCACAGACACCACTAAAATAAATAAGGCATTTCCAAAGGCAAGTAAACATCCTGTGTGAATGAAAGTAGTGGGTTTTTCCCCTGGTTATTTGAAGACGGGACTTAGGCTACCAACCCCCAGCTGTGATTCAGTGGCAGAGGGACGGCACCAGCAGCACCGGGCATTCATAGCTGCTCACCCCCAAGATGAGCACACAGTATGTAAAAGCAAGCAAAAGGGCATTTTGATCCTTTATGTGAACAAAACAATGCAAATTGGTGAGACTAATAAGCCCCGAAACATTACAAGGTGAATGCCTTTTATGTTTGTGAAAATCTTCTATGTTTATTTGTCTAATACAATGGAAATAAAGCTTCAAAGGCCCTTTGATTTAAAAGTGCATTATTGAAGTCAGCCAGCACAATAATAACCATTAGACTGAATTGTTGCATTATGACCCTAATAGCAGCATTGTCATAGCTGAGAACATCTGTACGGCCTCTTGGAGTTGCTGATGATGTAAAAGCAGAACTTAAGCCAGAGGAAGAATGTTGGCAGGAGGGGAAAAAAATATAAATTAAAAAGGTCACAAATGGGTCCATGCACTCACAGTGTATCCAGAGCTGCGGCATGCTATAAATTTTTATGATGAACCTAAAACTCAGGCTTTATTGTCTGAAAGATTTAAGAAACTTTGAGGAAGAGCCAGCACCAGTTTATGAAGTTGGCCCCAAACCACGTTAAACCAGGAGATAATTTTTAGATTAACTCAGTTCCAAGGCACCATGCAGAAAGTCAAGGATATTCCAAATCCCAGTAATGTGCCCTTACCCGCAAACCCTTCTTGGGGACACTGAACCCAGCAGGCTGAGAACAGCACCAGGGACCCAGCTAAAACATGTAAGATCCTAGGAACATCTCAGCCCTGTTTCCTCTCCATCCTCAGCTTCTGACCAACAATAAATATCCCCTCTTCTCTGGAAGAAGCACAGGAAAATCTCCGGGGCATAGAGGAAAAGCTGGAAGAGGCTCAGTAAGGACTGTCCTAAACAGGAGGGCACCAGGCAGGCAACCGTTGGGCAGCTGCCCAAAGGAAAGGTGAAAAACTCTTCATTTTTAAACCTTTCTGCATTTCTCTTCTTTTTGAGTACTGCCTGGCAGAATGTAGAGCAAAGAAAGCACATTGACAGCAATCACAGGGACCAACATTTTCAGTTCCGCATTTTCGTAAGTTTTTAGCCACACTTTCCCCAAGGACAGATTGCTTTCCATGCAAATTTTTAGAGATGCTCTTATGCTTAATTATTGAATCTGAGAAGCCTTTGTCATCTTGCAGGGAATGTTTTGTTCTTGCTTGGCTGCTCACGTTGTACAGATTAGACAGAACCTGCATTTCTGAGGATATTTTCTTTTTTAACCATTTGTATTTTATAAAATAAATAACACTGACTTCTCTACTCACATTTATTTGAACTAGCATAGATAAATGAAAGTGGGATCCTGCGACTACTTTTCCAACAACAGCCTTTAAGAAAACTTCAGTATCAGGGGAAATATCTTTAGTTTTGATTTTTTAAGCAAACGAATGGGCTTTCTTATGCCTGAAAATTTTACAAGTGAAACTTGATTAAAAATAATGGTGTAATTCCCAGGCTGGGGGAGGGGGATCAGAAAAGCAAACACAACGAACCTCGTATTGCTTAGTGACAAGCAAACTAGCCTGAGAAGTAAAGCCGGTTTTTACAGCAAGCTTCAGGCTGCTCGCCCAGGTAGAAGAGCCCCTTTGTTTGCAGCTCGCTTTTCAACTTCCCAACGTCCCTTTACGTTCGCTCTCTCCATCACCCTCCTGCTCGCTACCCAGCCCCTTCGGTGGTTCCCAGGAGATACCAATCAGCCGGTCAGGAGGCAACTGTAACTACACTAATTACCATGTATTACGGTGTGTTAAAGCCCTAATATGCGCCGGTGCGGGGAAACTTGCATTTCGGCGCGTATTAAGTTTCCCTGCACCGGCGCAGCTGCATCCGTCACCGCGCTCTGCCCCTCTTGTCAGTGCTATGGAGAGGGGCTGCTGTGCTACCTCTGCCGCCATAAGCAGGGAGCTAAAATTGTTATCAGCTTAGCCCCAGCAATAAAAAGCACAGTCCCAGATCACACTCGCAGTTAGTTAGCATTTAGATAGGCTGGGACAGGGGTCTGTACAATAGGCATCAAAGCCGAACTCTTGGTGCAGTGAGAGGGATTAATTTCTTTAACCAACATGCCTGATCTGGCCTATCTCATTACCCTGCCTTGTCAGTGTCGATGTTAGATTTGATTGAAGATTATACCATTTAGGCCGTTCCCCTGTTTTCCACAGAAATCGGGCCTATTGAATTGCACATTCTTCCATGGGCCCCTGTCAATACTCAGTGGCCTGAGCCTCTAATTCTGCTTCATTTAAACTTCATCAACTTTTCCAATCAAGTGGAAGGATCTGAAATAGGCTCCGTAAGCAGAAAGGCCCTTTTTCCTTTTGTCAGATAATTTATTCTGTTTTCTCTTTCTCTCCCCCTCGCTTCCCCACCTCTTTCTCTTTTTCTTCTTTTCGCTCCCTTTCCCTGATGCTGAAAATGAGATTACAGTATTTAAATGACTATGATAATCAATCGGGGGACCTTGAGCCGAGATTGAGGTTAATTTTTCTTAGCAGAACAAAGAAGCGTGATGCCATCAGGGATTTGAAGGTGCAATCTGTGTTTCATGCTTGTATTCCTCCCCCCCAACCCGAAACTGCAGTTTTAGGACTCTTTTCTTGTTACTAACTAGGCAGTTGTTGTGATTTTTAACAGAGGCAACCCCTAGGAGAGAAAAAAAATGTAATTTTGGGCTGATAAATAGCTAACAGCCTTCAATCAACAATTTTAATAGGGAAAAAAATTTCACTTACACGGCGCGACTGCAGATCTAATGAAAGTGCTATCATTACCTTATTTATTTTTAAATACACTCAGAATAATTTCAGCAGTGCTATAAGTAGTTCTTCCAGCCTGAATGGGAGAGTTGTGAACTTTTAACTGAACACCCCTTTCATCCAGCCACTCTTTCTACTTAGCAGCTTTCTTGGTTGCCTGGAAAAAAAGTCGAGACTTTTGTCATGATTTTGCTAATCAGAAATGGAATCGCTTATGTTTGTCTTAAAACCCGCATTGAAATGGCTTGTTAAGTCTTTAAGATGATGTATTTTTGGTTGTAACACACCAGCATTCGCTCACCTGGATCTTTCCCCTACCCTTCTCGGGAAGAGAGAAAGAGAAAAATACGCATTTCTTTGCTTCCATCCTAGCTGTCTTGTCAGTGCTGTTTTACATGCTGCCACCCAATGTTATCTTTTATTTGTGTCAGGAGAGAGGATTTGACAAGTTCAGTATACAATGTTCATTTGGCAAGGCAAATTTTTCATACCAATTTTGAGTAGAAAATGAAACCATCTTTCAAGGCAACGAGCAACATCATTTTTGGACAGACTTATTATGAGAAGAAGAATTGCAAAACTTTATTTCCCTGCGTGATCCAAAAAAAAACAAACCTGGAAATGAGACATTTAAACAAAAAAATAAATACATGTATGAATGTTTGAGGCCATCAGTTTGTTTTAGAAATAAAAAATAACCACCGGCTGCTGTCAGGTAGCTGTGGCCTCCTTTTTGTTAATCAGATGCTGCTGAAATTTGTTGCATCATAATGTAGCTTTGTTTCAAATCTTTTAAGCTGTCAGAAGATCGGGAAAGCAGATTGACTTCACAAGTTTGTCAGCGTTCGCCAGGCAAAACAGTCATTAGTCAACAGCGTGTAGGCTGAGGTTTGCAAAGATGCCCAGAGCCTGAGCGAAGGAGGGACCGGGGGCATTTCAAAGGGCTCCCTCCAGAATCCCAAATGTAACTTCTGGCAGTACTAAGTACTCTGAACAATCTAATTACTGGGGGAAAAAAAAATCTCATCATAGATTCTGCTGTCCCACATGTGTCACAAGTTACGTGGGTACAGCAGGTTCCTTGGGGATGAGACTTTTAGTTTTGACAGCCCCCCACCACAATGGGCTTCTGGTCCATGACAAGGACTTGTTGGTGCAACTGCATAGCAAGGATCCAGGACAGTTAAATAAATATTTTCTAAGGAAGAGTGTGCATTGGACCAGGGCTGTCAAACCTTCACCAGGTGATGAGTTCATTTTAGCACCCAGGACCCGTGCAAGGTTGGGAGGTACAGCCCAAGAGCTATGTAGGGCTGTGTATTCTCCATATTCTGTGAGTCAGTGGGAAACCTCAGCCTGGGGTGGGATCTGGGATGCTCTCTGATGCCTCAGCCACGACCCTCTGTGAATT
The DNA here is from genome assembly GCF_000695765.1 of Mesitornis unicolor. Taxonomy (NCBI): domain Eukaryota; kingdom Metazoa; phylum Chordata; class Aves; order Mesitornithiformes; family Mesitornithidae; genus Mesitornis; species Mesitornis unicolor. The sequence continues at coordinate 54,223 of NW_010188079.1, read as the reverse complement.
TTACCCCCAACAAAAGGAGCAGCAGCCTCAAGATTCCTGTTCAGCCCCACAGACTGTGCATCTCTCGGGCAGTGGTTTGCTCTGACAGATTTCTCTCTTTAAGCAAATGTTGACTCACCATGGGGAAATTAAAACTCCATTAGACATTACCACATTGTAGAGCAGACCCCATTACAGCGGTCGAGTTGCAGTTAATTGGTTTCCTCAGATATCACTTAATTCTGGGAAGGCACAGATAGATGGGAAAGACAAGACTGAGCTAAACAATAATTTCCTAAAATAACATAATCTAAATAAACTAATGAAGTGACTACATAGTTATTAATCTAAATATAAAGAAGAGTCAAAAGAAAATACTGGATATATAATAATTTAGCAAAATCAGTAGCGTTAATACCATTCTGGTTAGACACATCATGAGGCAATCAGCATTTGTGCTTAGGGATGGATGCTAGTTTAGCAGATAATTATATATCATGCAAAAACCTGCCACTTCAAAGTGTCCTATCTTTTGCTTTTGTTTGGTCTGTTGTCCATACTACTTAACTTTTCAACACATAGATGGAAGGGGCCACTGCCTATGTGGCTCTGCAGGTTTGGGGGTTGTTTTTTAGTTAAGATCACTACTGAGTTAGCAAATACAGAGCAAAATAACCATAAAGAGAGACTCCCTTGTATGCAAATAGGATAATTAGTAATTTGGAAATATTCTGGCCCAGGGAGGTCCCTCCACAGGCAGCTCCTCTGCAGAGAGGGAGCAGGGAGCTGCATGCCTGGGGTGCCATGGGGCTCCCAAGAGCCGTGCAGCGTCCCCCCAGCCTGCTGCCAGCACAGGGAGCAGATCCAGCCATCTCCCATGCAGCTTTTCTGTGCAAGGCTCATTCACTTGTGTTATCAAGGTGAGAAAGTATTTGGCTTCAGGAGAATAAATAACTAGGCCTTACAAGTCATTAAAAATGTATTACAAGAAAAATACAGTGCAGCTATAAATAGAAAACAAAGCAACTCCTATATAAACTTTTACAATGATGGTTATTCAGACTATTCATCACTGCCTGTTTTTAAGTGAGTTTAGCATCCCTGACACCCCTTGAAGCTGCAGTTCTGCTCAGGCCCTGGCAGCGCAGTGGCCTCTCTAAGCCTCCCCCAGTTCTGATGATGAGCATTAGTGAGAGTAGCTCAAGTCTGTGACCCGGCTCAGTCTGAGCTGAGTTGAGCTGGGAACAGAGGGGCTGGGCAGTCCCAAACTGGAACTTTGGTTGTTTTCTCTTCCCCTCCTTTTTTTTTTTTTTTAAAATGAAACTTATTTCTAATTCACTTACAGTCTGACACATAGCAGTGACTTCCATAAAAGATATCACCTCTCCTTGCAAACCTCCACAGATACAAACCTTGACTTAATATGAAATTAACTCTACGTGGCAATAGAATAATCATTCAGTGATACATCATTACTGTCTTCCTTTCTGTTACTACTTAAACAGTAGTTCATGTAGGTAAAGTCAAGTATACAGAGGCATTTTAAAACCTTCCTTAAGGAATACACACTTTTTTAAAGAAGCCAATAGTGTCTGCACATTCTGCTTAGTGCTCCAGCTGCAGTCAAGGTGAGCTTGCTTTCAGGGGGAGATGAACTGCACTTTGTGTTTTCAGATTTCAATGTTACGAGCTTGTCCCCTCTGATCTGATTTTCTATTTGTCATATCAAGCAATAAAGTGGAAGAATTAGGCGGCCACTTATACCTTAATGCAACTTGGCTTGCAGCAGCAAAGAAGATATCTCAAACTTTCAGCTAACTTCAGCTGTGTGATGTTATAACTCTGAAAAAACCAAATCCCCCTGATTGTGATCCCAACATGAAAACTGCATGGTAGAGTACTCACAGTGCTTAAACTCCTGCGTGTGAAGATTGCTCCAAGTGAGGCACTGGGTTGCCTTGGCTGGGCAGTGATGAACAATTAGAGATCGCAGCACCCAGGTGTACTGCAGAGTCCATGGTTACATATTCAGGTCAGGGAAAGTAGGGCACTAAATTCACTGAAATGGTGAATCCTAATAGTCTGAGTTGTGGTTTCTTGGTAAAGAGGACATTTTGTGCAGCTGACATCTCAAAAATGTGGTGTTTTCATCACTATTCTGCTGGATGCAAAAGAGGGAGCTGCTGCAGCATGGTCCAAAATGAAAATGTTCTGTTCCTTTGCAAGACTACGAAACAGTCAGGGACTGGAAAGCAATGCTCAGATCTTGCCAAGTGTTGGGGTGTTTAGGATTTGGAGTCATGCTGTCCTGTTTGTTTCCATTAATGTGCCTCTGACTCAGGACACTGCAGCAGGGTGAGAGATCTTTGTTTGCATCTAATTCCTCTGAAATGTTGTGATTCAAACTAGTTTCAAAATAAGTCTGCACACTGCAGTGGGGGTCATTCACACATTGCACAGGTGTGAGGGAGAGCAAATCTGCTCTTCTGCACAGACATGAGCTCTCGACTGCACTCCCAGGTATGGAAACTGCTGGCTGGAAACACTGGGCTCATTTCTACAAAAACGTGAAATTCAGCAAGCAGTGATTGGGAAAAGCAATTTCCTTTTCATGAAATGTGGACGTTGCTTTGTTTTCATCCTAAACTCATAAGAATCTCTTTCTAAAACACTCTACCATTCTCTCCCAGTTGGGGTCCCTTTGCTTGCCTCCCTCCTGCAATGCTGTTAGTGTGCAGCAGTCCCTTTAATTTGGGAATTTAACAAGTAATTCTAAATTGGGGCATTGGAAAACCTGTGATCCTATCTAGCATGTCTATCCTATCAGATGTGGTTGTGTGCTTTCGCTGCCTTGAAAACAAAGGGGAAGAAAGTTGAACACATGGTATCGTCAACTAGAAAGGGCTTTGCTGTAAGAGGATATTGAGTTGTTTTATAAAGCCCAATATTACGCTTGAATTATGCCTGAATAAGGAGAAAGGACATTGTTAAAGAGCCCTAAACATTGACCATAGTGGATCTTCTTTCTTCCGAACCCTTCAGTGGTGTGGTTTTTGGCTGTTAATGATTTGGTATTGTATTTATAAGCCAGCAGGGTAATCCAGAGAGCAGCAGGAGGGGCAGTTGCCTTAAATAAAGCTTTACAATGCTGCTAATTAAAATGATCCTTCCTCTCCCTGTGATGACTAATGAGACAGAAAGAAGAACTGGGGAGGGTTAATGAAAATGTTGCCATGAGATCCCCTATTTTTAATTGGGCTTTTTAATGTTTTAATCTCCTTTATGTTGTGGGGGTGAAGATGAAGAAATTTCCTTTCAACCTTTCTTGTACCGTGCCCAATAGGTTTGTAATGCATGGCATTTGAAGTATGCATTTCTAGTTATATATTAAGAGTTTGTAACCAAAAATCTGAAGAGTGTAGCCTTGAGATGGAAGAAGCAATTTTGGACTTATCTGAGAACCGAAACAAGAGATGTGAAATCTGTTTATAAGCTCAAGCTTCCAAAACTCCAAGGGAGCATTCGTACCCCGAGGACTGAGGCTAAGATCTATTGTGAAGGATTGGCACTGATGCTCAATAGCATTTACAGCTTTAGGTCATGATGCTCTGTTAAATGCAATATTTATCCCATGAGCATGTCACAGTTCACCTCAGATGTCAAGAATTCAATTAATATTCTATTTAATAGAACACACCATGACCTAACCTTTTAATACTCTTAGTGCGTCTGAGCCCTTCTTATTAGTGTCACACTCTAACTTTCCTTCTCAGCTGATACATCTAACAACTGGGATGGGGAAATAGGGAGCAAGGAGAAAGAGGAAGAGATTTAAATTACTTTTGGACCTCACTGTGAGGATTCAGCAGCTTTTTCCCTTGTAAAACCTGGTTCGCAGGGGGTTAGCACACCCCGCTTTTCCCATTTTTCTGGGGTTGACATCTTTTAAGTTTTAACTTTCTATCGATTCAAAACCACAAAAGGCACTGCCAAATTTTTCATGGTTTGAGCCAGTCCAGTTTTTCATTGCAACAGCATTGTCCCTGCCTCACAGCGCATTATCAAACTTGGGGTCAGGGAAAACCATTCATGTGAGTAACACCTGCAGGATTAAATCTTTGGCTTGAAATTTTGTCTGTGAAATCTTGTCTTATAAATACTCCGAGATTTTGGAATCAGCACTGTGGAACCCCTGCATTGCATCTGATTTTTTTTCCCCTGAAAGTGAGATCCCTTGAATGCATCATGATTTTTCATATCAGACTAGAAAAATGCAAGACTCTGGCCTTAATCCATGTGTAAACAGGGCTGCCTGCTTTCCCCTGTCCCTGGCAGCAGTGCCACAGCCGCCCAGCTCCACCAATTTGTTGCTGAAATAGGAGGCACAGAATCAGGTTTTGCCATCCTTGTGTCACATGTGAAACAGAAGACAGGCTTAGTAACCTGATGGTTTTTACATCTAGCTTTTTTTAAAGACTAGAATTAATTTTAAAAATTCCTAATTGGGATCAGCTTCAGCCCAATACCTTTTCTGTGCAAGGCCTGCATAATGCACTAGAAATGGAAAGAGACTGAAAGCAAGTAAGTGTTTTAAATTATTCTGTGCCGTGTAGCCTTTACATTTTGAGAAATACTAAACAGGAAAGGCTTTTTTTAAGGCAGCATTTCCCTGACTGCAGCCAGGCGGACAGGATGGGGTTAACACGGCGGCGAACACCTGCCTGCAGCTGGAAGGGGGCCACGCTATTACCACACCTGTGATTTCAGTAAGATTTGTTAGAAAGATCAACCAATAAATACAGAGTCTGTACTGCAGCTCCTTAGAGTGGGAGGAAGAACAGACATTGTGCCAGATATTTTCATGCAACTATATTCATTATTTATGCAGAGGAAGAGATATTTCAGGAAAACAGAGCTGAACCATGAGTGACAAGGTATCTTTCCAGAGCGTAGGGTGCAGGAAAATTGCACTGAGGTTGACAGCTTTTTAATGTAGAGTCTCTATTTCACTGAATTACTGCATGTTGGCATTTCAAAAGTACAAGATGACCTATTTATTAGCTGTGAATCAAACAGAAATTACATACTAGAAAATAAAAAAGTTGTATGTTTCTTCCAGCTGGTAAGATGCTTATCCTACAGAAATAATATATACATAAAAGAAAACCTGCAAACAAAGGATCATCAATCACAGGGCACTAAATTTAATGTCATAGGACCTATATTCATCTTGTAATATTGTGATCCTATGTGCTTGTTCCCTTACATGCAATGTAATATTAAATGTATGTGTGTCATAATACTTTAAAATTTCACTATCCTTGCTCTGCTTAGGCTCCTATCATCCTCTTCCCTTTTGAAGAGAAAATACTGGCTTGGAAACTTGGCTTCAACAGTAACATATATCCAAGAGCAACACAAACTGGCTCACTGAGATCACACTTTTCATATTCCTAGCTGCCCTCTCCAGGCATGTCCCCTCTCCGTGTACAGGTTGCGGTCAGAGGTCTCCCCGATTTTGGGATGCCAGGATGTCTGGTCCTGCATCTCAGTACATGCAGCACTTCTTCTAGCTCTCAAAAATTCTAGCTAAGATCGAACAAGAGCTGCTTGGCATCACCTGCAGAAAGCAGCATGTTAACAAGTGCAAATGTAATTGCTGTGACCAGCAGCAACTATTTTATACAGTATGAAGTATCCATCTTGCTATGCTACTGGATCTTCCAAATCCAGTCATCTTAAAAACCCCACCACAATTCATTTATATTGAGGGGCTCCTATAACACATGGAAAAGGCAGGTGAACACCACCCATCTAATGTCTCTCACGCATGGATATGCTTCTGTTGTCCACCTGACCAACGCAAAACCCCTTGGCAATACTCCTGTTCTTATTTTTTCATTTGATAATGATGCCGTATTTCATTATTTCATTAGAGATGGCATCATCCCATGGCTTTCAGGCAATACTTGTAGGTCAGCAATAGCTGGTGAGTCTCAGAGCCTTGGTTCTGCAGCAGTCTCACATCCACCGGTAGAAAGGCAGCTGTTGCTCAGAAAAAAGCGCACTGTTTACTGCGGCTTTAAAAATGTAACAGAGGCACAGCCAGCCCTGGGGCTTCTCTATGATGTTGTAAAATAGTAGGGATTTACCCACAGCTTCCGATACAGGGAAACCATGGGTTTCTTTTATGAAAAAGCTGAATATCAATATAAAGTAGAAACTAAGCACTGCGTATTAGGCATGTGTCTGAGTGTGGAATGAAGTGTCCTCTCCTGGCACCTCTTTGCCTTTCTGCTTGTAAACGGGCAATGCCAGAACATCAGGAGGAAGGTAGCCAGCTACCAAACTAAATACTAGAATCTGCTGGGCCATACAGACAGAGCATTTCTCTGGGGTAACTGCAAAAGTGAGGGAAAAGCTGCCAAAAGAGTAACAGCCCTGCACTTTGCCAGAGGCGCAAATGCCACATCTCAAGAAAATTCTCTTGCAAAGCATAGCTTGTCATTTAGAGAGTGGAAATTCAGCTTTCCCTGGGAACTTTGTTATCTGGGATCTGAACAAAGGCCCAGAAAGAAAAAGCTAAAATTGATGGATTTGGCAACTGACATTCAAATGAAGGTGGAACAAGTTCCTGCCTTCTCTTCCCTCGTGTTCTTACATAAACAATTTAAGAGATAAGTTGCACAAGCAAATGTCCAAGGCCAAACCTGAAGCAATGTTAAATACAGCTTCATTAATATATTTCATATACCTTTTAACTCAGAAAGTAAATAATTTTATTTCTTTTCCTTTTTTCACACTATCGCAATCATCAATGTGAAGAGTAATCCCCACACAAAAAAAAAAGGCCAACACATGGAATATGAAAGAGTGCCGAGAACCATTCGCGAAAGACACAGACACACTCACAGTTGCTACAAGTATGCAAGAGTGTAGAAGTAATAATCTGATGTACAGATTGATGCAGGCCACCAGCAGTCTGTAAATACAAAAACCTGCAGAATCACAGCGAGTAGGTGGCTTCATCTCCTTCCTTCATCAGTCCCTCCTGTTCGCCCACCCTCTGTAGCAAGAGTTCAAAGTCTCGGTGTCTTACTGCGTGGCCTGGATGTTGTTTTCCCGATCAGAGCAGCAGGCTTTGTAGGGAAGATGAAATGATTGCTGACTCTTTTCTTCTCATTAAGTTTGTTTACATTGTGGACCATTGAGGTTTCCCTGGCTTTGTGTCTCATGTACTCTGCTTTGAGAATCCCCAGCATTCATAAAAGTGAAGCCACCTAAACCCCCACAACTCTTGCATTACTTAGAAAAGGCCAGTATCAACTTTTATCATATATGCACCATTTTTCTCCTTTTTTAATTAAAACTGAAAGCCACAAATTGGCTGTGTAGAAAGAAAGTTGCTGCTAAATTTATTGTACCCAAATGCATTCTAGACTGGCAGCCTCTAGAATCAGGGCTCCATTATATCCCAGTGACTGCAGCCAAGAGCACCAAACTCATCCTGACTTTGTAATAACCTAACAGGCATTTGACCCGTGTCCTGAAGAGGGCAATGAGCAATAACCTCCCAGTTCAATTATAATTTCTGCTAATCCATCCATGTGGCAGGGAAAGGGAAGACAGCAGTGAAAACCGCTGGTCCAGCTGACTATCCCAGAAGGAAATGAAGAGAAGGAAAAATATGATAAAATCCACATTGATTTATTTGAAACACATTAGCAGAGGCATGTGACGAACTTTACAACTGCACCTTTGGCTCTCCACTTTGCCTCTCTGGGACTACAAAGCAACATCTTTCAGCACCCTTAAATTTAAATCAGCTTTGCAATTAATCAGCCCGACTTGGATATATATGGATATATATGTATTCTATCAATATAATCTTCAGACTTATCAGTATAGTGTCTACTTCCCCACAATAGCTGGATAAAGCATATTTTAAAATACGTGCTGATCCAGTACATTTGCAATAGAAGCAGGGCAGTTATTTCAGCTTTGTACATTCATTCTGAGTTAACACATAGGATGTTCAGGGGAAAAAAAAACCTATACATTAGAAATATTTAATTGACTACTTGATATTATTCTAGTCCCTGTGTTGAATCCTGAATGGTAAAACTTAACACTACTCTTTTTTGCTTGAATTATCCTCCTGCTCTTGCACATATACAAACTATGTGCTGTAATGCAAGACTCATACATTCGTCTTAGTAATTTATCTCATTTCCTTTGGAATGGTGTCCCTCAGTGGCTCAGAGAAAGTGGAGCGGTTGTTTTAATAGATTTGAGTTTTATCTGCCTCTCTATTTGCAGCAGGGCATAATAATAATAAATTATGATACTAATAAGTAGGTTGTGCAGAATGGACTACAGCGGTACCACTTCCCTCCCCCTCCAAAAAAGTAATTTATGGGTACATTCTTGTGACTTTAGGGGTGTAATAAATTATCAGGGTTCGTTTTTCCATCCAATTTGAGGCAGTGCAGCTGTGTTTTGCAAGCAATAAACTCTCTTGTTGTATTTCTTAGCTAAGCACTGAAAAACAGTGTGATTTTTTTTTCCCTCCCTTCCCAATTATTGTTGCAACGCCTGGTAGCTTCTCTGTAGTTAAGGGTTTGCCAGTGCTTCTATTATAAACCTCAAATTTCAGGGGCCTATAACTTTGCTCTTTTAAATCATAGCAGGCTAGAACTTGGAGTACATCTCTGTCAATCTCTATGCTTTTTTAACTGAGAGAAAAAGCAAATTTTTTAAGGAGTCCAGAACTCCCCAATTGCAGCCATGTGTGGAAGTCAGAGACACACGGATGCAAGTAGCTGGTAATGCTTGGATACCTCTTCAGCTCCTGAAAAGCCTATGAGTGCCTCTTATTTTGGACGCATCTTGGGGCAGTATTTGGACCTTAATTATATTTTTGGCACAGTGGACAGGAAGGGTGGCACCGTGTGCCACTTTGCTGCTGGAGGTTTGGGGATCTGCAAATGGAGTCAGCCATTTACAGAAGCTTTCTCCTTAAACGTGATGCCCTGCTGCTCAGGGCCCAGTGGCTCTGTGCGCCTGAAATACAGAAAATGTAAAGAAAACCATAGCAATTCACCCTTTCCAAGCACCAGCTTGCAGTCTGAGCCAACTGTATCGACCAAAATACTGTCACAGGGTCTCTGAATTCAAGGAGAGGTTAAGAGCCTTTCTGGACCTGGTTCCCATTCCCACTACCTGCCTTTGCATTCAGGCTGACACCAGCACAGGCTGAAGAAGGAAGGAAGAAAAGGAGAAGATACAACAATAACACCATCACTAGAATTGCACAATCTTTCTACAGCAACATTGGAGACCTGAGGCTGAGAATCACAGTGCATGTTGAGCTCTGCCAGGAAACAGTGCATTCCTTCCCCTCCGCAAAATCTTATTGAGTGAGGAAAAAAACCCACCTGATTTTCTAATACCGCTTTGTACAGGTGCAGTTATGTCCTGCTTGTATTGTGCAGGCACTGCTCTGCGTTAGGGCACCAACTACCTTCCAACACAAGGGAGCAAACTAAGAGTGGAGTAAAAAAAAAGACTGGGTTTGCAGGGTGCTCTTCAGGGGAGCATCGCAGCAGGGAAGGAGCAGCTCGCAGCCCCTTTGTGCCGGCTGCTGTTCCAGCCGCTCTCATATCGGGCCGTACAGCACTGCCAGACTAACGCTTCTGCTCAAGCAGCCTGCTACGTGATCAGCAATTAAGCTGTGAAGTCAGCCCCTTAATATTATGTTAACATAGTTCAGTATATTAAATGTAAAACAAGTCATAATTTTTAAAGGTACCTTGGCTTACTGAGTTTAAATGAAGGCAGCAGTAGGACTATCACAGCCATATGCAAATCACCTGCATTTTAAAGCTAACAATAGATTTTGCTTTATTGTTTTGGCATTTAACGAGTGGGAAAATAATAAATTAAGCCACATGGGGAATCCCTGGTGCTTTTACAAACTGAAACAGTGCCCATTTGGAGAGAGAACATACCCCATTTTTCTCCCTAGCTGCATTTCTCTTAACCCACCACCTTATTAAAGCTTATAGGGCAAAATTCTCCTCTCATATTCCTCTGGCAGCTCTTAGTCCACATTCAGCTCTCCCTACCTTCCTAGCTGTCTTTCATCCTGCAAGCTCTCTCTGCAGACAGGGAACAGAAGAAAAGTAAAGACTGTCTGGGCCATAGGGAGTCAGAAGAAAGATGTTGTCATAGTTTTAGGAGGGTTACAATATCTATTAGAATGGGGACAGCTTCTTCTGCCTGTTGTAATAGGGTATGCGGTCGACAGCTACCAGCACAATGTCTATGGAAAAGGCAGCTGCGTTGGGCTCTGGTCAGCAGCAAGCAGGATCCATGCAGGGAAAATAACAGGGCCACTGCCTGGTGCGTCACCATGCTGGGTACAAACTACGACATGGCTCAGTGGAACAATATTTGTTTGGGGCTGCCTAAACAAAAGGAGGAGGGAGGAATGTCTTAGCAAGATGGCTGCTCTAGTCTGAAGCATTTTTGAGTAAGGTGTTAGACTGCATTGCACAGGGCATGAGAGAGAAAAAGAAAAAAGCCTGGTGTTTTCATTTTAACTTACTCAGCCCTTACTGATCAGAGCCCAAAAGTCAGGCTCAGCTGTGAGGTTGTTGGTCACCTCAGGCAGGTGTTGATCTTGCAAATGGCAATGTTTAGTTCATTCATTGGTAGTTAAGAAATGTAGCTGAAAGCAGACCACATCATGGATGCTCACTCCTGGATGCCATCCCTAGACATGTTTTCTCCTAGCCATGTTTTTGCGAGTCAGCAAAAGGAAGACACTGCTTCATTGCCCATGCTGCTCCTGTGCGTGAACAAGCACAGACATTTCTTGTACAGAGCAGGCACACAAGCACGTTCAACACATGCTTGTTTCCTGTGTTATCTGCAAGAATTATCAATTATACATGTCCATGAACATATCCCCGCACCTGCATTCCCCCAGGAAGACTGTTTTACCAACACCAAAGGATGCAATAGAAATCAGGAACCAAAGTAAAACAGCCAGCCCGAAGTTAACTCGACACTGCAGCATTAACTGGCAACAGAAAATTGCCAGGGAAAGTGAAAATTTAAACAAGACAAACAACAGGAATGTAGAGAAAATACTTTCAATGGAAACCTGCGAACCTCAGACAAGTTTGGAACATGCCTAGGGATAATTCATCAGCTTCTATCTCATGGCTCTGTACAATCTCTTAGAAAAGCCCCTGCAGTCCTGTCTGCTTTCTACCAAATCTGCTGTTTGTCCTATTTGATGCAGTTCGTCTATTGTGGATAACGTTTGCACTTACCTACCTGCTGCACGGGGAAATTGTGAATAGAAGGTTTGTGCAACCCTCTGAATATATGAAGTGCTGCACAAGGATTATGGTTATTTTCATAATAATTCTCCACCACTGCCTACGTTTCAAGTCAGGGATGTCTGGTGGCTGAACCAGACAAGCAGAACACAGCCAAAAGCCCAATTAGCTTCTTATATCCAAAGCTCTTACAAACACTAATGCATTAATCATTGTAAAACTAAGAGATGAGCATTGGTCTGTACTCCTGGCTCAGTTCAGTCAGGATGTAACTTGACTGACTCTGAGCATTAAATGACAAATCTTAGCCATTCATCCAGGAGGAGGAAACAAACAAATGCAGAGCACCTCAGTGGCCATCCCGGTCTCAGTCCATGGTGTCCCTTTGTAAAACCTGACCAAATCTCACCTCAGAAACCAACACATCCTAGGCTCAGGTCCAGCTGAGCATGAATCCTCTATGCGATGCTTTCTATTACCCTGTTAGAAAATCTAGATGCTGCTTAAAACATGAAAAGTCTAAAAATGACATGAGAATAGACAGGGAAGGGTTCAACAGCAAAATAAGTGTTTGGTTCTGTAAGAGATGCACAAACATACAAAAGCAAGCTGGCTCTAGGAAGAGCTCTTCAGATTACTGGAACGTCTCTTTAAAAAATGGATTAAAATACAGATTCCCCCTATTATTTTTCAATAATAGAAGTGCAGCACAGAACAACGCACTAGTGCCACAAACTACTTTTTCATTTCTGTTTTTGTTTCATGCTTCAATATCTTCTTCCAGCTGCTCATGTCTCCTTTTCCTTCTCCTCACTTTGATCTATTAGTTTTCCCCAGAAATGGGGTTTATAAATCATTGTAATGCAGCCCTGGGAAAGACGGTGCTTAGTGCAGGGAGAAATACATTGCAGCTAACAGCCACGGCAGGGAGGAAAACTCTCACCTCGTAGTGGGGCTTTGGCGACAGGTTACTGATGGCGCTGGGTTATTTTATGTCTGCATTCGTGCCATCAGGGGCAAGGCCGCGGGGAGCGCTGCCTGTACCCCCTTTGCAATATTTCAAGCTTCCTTCTGCAGGCAAAAACAAACTGCCCGGGGGCTCACAAGGGAAAGGGGGGAGGAAAAATTGCCAGAAGAAGGGGAAGGAAGGCAGGACAGGTGGGGATGGATCGCTTAGGTCTTGCTTTTGTACAATTGCATCTTTTTTAAAAAGAGATGTTTGTCTTAAAGGCACCCTGAAAAGATGCAAATTTCATGCAGGTCTCATCTATTGGCAGCAGTGGCAGAATCCAGCTTGCCCATGAACATTTCAATCTCTTTGTGACAGAGCTTTTGTGTTCCCATTTTGCACTGAAGAAACTTTGTTGCTGGAGGCCCGTGGTCAAGGCTGACCCCAGCATCTCTGCAGGCTGAATCTAGGGTGTACCACAGAAGAAGCCCCCCTTCCCCGACACTGCCCCAGTTTGACCCCCACGAGAGCAGACGCAGCCATGCCTGCTTATGGCATTCAAAAATCTTTCTGTATTCAAAACCTAAAGATCTGGCTTCATTTTCTAGTCAGACTTTTGAAAGTTGGCTACTACTTTAAAAAAAAAAAATATGAAGCAGGGAGCAGTGCACACCTGGGCATCAGGTCACTGAGCAATCTCAACACAGCCCTTCCAGGTCAAGTTAGTGGAAGGGCTGCTGTGGCATTTGTGGCATGACACTGTAGCCAGCCTGGGGTGAAGGTCCGAGTGTGCCCCAGCAAGGGGAGGTCCCCTGAGACCCCTCTCAGGAACAAGCATTAGTCCTAAATGCAGAAAACCCAACATCATCACATGGCCAGAGACACAAACCTTTGTCAGCAGAGGTTTAGGTACTTATCTCCTGTCCTGGAGTGCAGCATGGATTAGGGAAACACACTGCCATCCCTATTTAATTAGAGAGGAAGTCTTCATAACCCCCTACAAGCAGCACAATCACTGACAAGCTACAGGCTCTTTGAAGCACTTGGCTGTGTTTTTAGGATCACCAGCTCCTAATAAGACCACCCCGAGCAGACACACCATCCTTTAGTTTCGAAAACACACAAAAGAGACACCATGCTGGAATCTTACCTCTGTCTTTAACAAAGCATTACCCCCTCCTCACCCTCTTCCCCATAATTGCCTTGTTATTGTCATTGGTGCCATTGTTCATTGGCTCGGCCCTAGAGAGGCCCGAGGGAGCAGTTCTGCCTTAGCTAAACCAATATCTCCTGCAATAACCCCCTACAGTTTCTCCTTTGCTATCCCATGTTGAATAAATCCTCCATCTCTGTTTGCTGAATGATCATAAAGATATGATTGAAGTTTCAGATTTATGGTTTCTTTTGAATCGAGGAGCAACTCCAATAATGCCAGAGCCTGTTTGCTGACTGCTTTTGACAGGATAGATGTAAAGGGAGATTTGTAAGAGCAGAAACAGGAATGCAGAGATTAAAGTGAGGTATTTTCTAGATACGCAGCACACGCATATGCAGTTGTGTGTAGGGGCTGAATTCACATATACACTTAGAGAGCATCCTCTGTGCAAGGACTTTGCTGTGGTTCCCAAGCACCCTGTGAGGCAGGGGGTGTACACAATATTTTACTCTAACAGCGCATCTGTCTCAAGTAACCACACAAGGGAGCCACAAGAATTGGTTGCCTAGTAAAGGAGGATCCTAAGTAAAGCTCTCACACAATGGTGCAGGAAACTACTCTAAAGTGGTTGCTGAAGGCTGGGAGAGAGCTGTATATTAAGGTCAGCTTTACTCTCTATATACCATGAGTGCTACCACTGTGTTAATGCAATCCACTGGGTGCCTGGGATGCTTTCTGAGGAGCACAGAGAAACACCCTTGCTCCTACAGGAGAGTATTCCAGCTGTTTCCTCTAATCAAAGCACCAACATCCAAAAAATTAGCCAAAGAGGCATTACTCTTTCAGGCAAAAGCAGCTCCCTCCTGAAGGCACCCAACACTGCACCCACAGCAGCCTCCAAGAGCAAACCTAGTGAATGTGGCACACAGCTGTGAACTTCAAGTTAGGGATGGTTATCACCTTCCCCAGCATTGTTGTCTTGGCCTGTCAAGTTAGGGATGGTTATCACCTTCCCCAGCGCTGTTGTCTTGGCCTAGGTACCAAAATCATCCATTCCCCATCAGCACATCCCAGCAGCATTTCATGAGCCATCTCTGTCATACAGCTGTATCCCAGAAACTGCACACTCATGGTGGGGCACATTGCTGTTCAGATTCAGGTCAATATTAATCTTTATACATAAACCACCACAAAGCTGCAGTGAAATCAAACTTAGTGACTTTGGTGCCAAAATCTGATCAGAGCACCCAAAACGCATTCCCTCCAGCCCCGTGGCTGCAGCACATTTGCTTTTCCCCAATTCACAGCCATTTATGCTCATTTTCATTTCGACAAAAACCTATAAAACTCTTACAGCACTATGCAGTCCTAAATTAAATGCACTTTAACATCCCTATATAACAAGGGAGTCTTTGCTCTTTTAAATTAATGTGTGTGGCTAAGAAGGGGACCTTTCCTGGAAAATTTATTCTGCTTTATTTGGAGACACAAAACCCCACCTCATTGCACCTTCTCTGAGAGCAAAGATTATTTTGTGTGTCATAATGAGGAATTTGTAATAACGAGAGTGTTGTGTGTTAGACTAACTATGAAGTGAACAACAGAAAAGACGACTTCTGTGAACAGCAGTGTTTGTGTGATGTATGGTAATATTTTTCCTCAGTGCATTACAAAAGAAAAAAGCAAGATAAAAATATCTTCCATTTTCTCCCTAATTTGTAGTTTTCTGGTGTTAGCAAGGCTTATAAGACACATGCTCCCAATTAGCTGCTCCTCTTAATTTAAATGCTTCATAAATTATCTCCTGCGCTTGTGGATTATCACTTCATAATGCGAGTTAGCATTTAAATAAATAGCTGCAATGTAGGAAATTAGAGAGGTTTACAGTCTGAGGCAGCAGCATAATGAAGGAAAATACCACAGCAGCTGAACAGGGGTTGCGAGAGATGTGATGAAATAGAGATTTTTTTTTTTCCCCTTTACCTTTTAGCAACCAAATTTGGACTGCAACAGGGAAAATATGGGTCAGCACTCCAGCAGAGCAGGAGCCTTTTGTAATGGCTGAGCACGAAGGGAACATAGAGAATCCTTAAGCACGTAAAACGTCTGATTTAGCGAATATGCTGCAATTATGAAGTGACTTTTTCAAGCCAACTCTTGGTTGCCTCACAAGGTAGCCCCTTTGAAAGTAATTGGGCTACTCATGTACATCACTTGAGCAGTATCTGACCCCTTATGTTCTACCTTTTCAGAAAGATATAGGACTGGAGAGAAAAACAATAGAACAAAGCAGAGCTGAAATTGTATCAAGAAAATTTGATGGAGAAAGCAATGAGGGAGTCAGATGTAGTATTATGGGGAATTTTAGAAATATATGTATCTTTCAAAGACAGCAAGAATTAATTTGTAAGCCAGGTAACTTTTTGCCATGATTTTAGCACGGTTAATAAGAATGGCCCATTAAGCAACAATAGTTTTTAACTGCTAGCAGCAGCTTCCCAGTGCTATTTCAGTCCAGTTTCACTATTGTTGTCATAAATGTAGAAAATTAGGAAGGCAGGGCTGCAAAAAATGCAGGGCTGCATTATAACTCCTTGGGGGACCAATGTGCTCTCTAGTTTTTGTTGGTCTTGACTCTGGTGTCACTGCTGCTTTTTCTACCACAGGAGAAAACTCTGGGCAAGATCCTGCCAACAGTCAATCACAGTTGACTGCCATTGACTTGTTGGGGAGCTGAAGCCATAGAGGCACCAGTGGGCTCAGGACCCTTTGGTGTTTGTCTTGCAGAGCCCCCAGAGTTGAGCACTGCAGCTCTTGGGGAAGTTCAGCTATTACAGCTCCCTGCTTGCTCACACTGAGAAGCCCCGACGTGTCAAAATCACGGATTTTTTTTTCAAAAACACATGAAAATCATAGAAGCCTTGACAGCCTTGACCAAAGTCCAGCCTTAGGCAGGAGTAAAGTTATTAGTTACCTTATTTCCCAGAGAAAGCCTGACACATTAGGATTTCACAGTAACTGGCTGTAAGTGTAATGGGCAGGGTGTGATTTTGCTCACTAGGTTTTGCAGTTAAATTTCAGCATGTTGAACACATTTTGCTGTAGGACAGAGCAAATGAGTCAGGCACATTCTCGCATTAGCACAAGACCCTCTGTGCTTAATGGGAGTTCTGTCTAACTGACAGCACAATTTGGGTCTTCATTGTATTTAATACACTTCAAGAGTGAGGGTCAAATTGTCTCATCATTTACCTCCATACAACCCTGCTAATCCCAGGAGAACTGCAGAGTGAAACCTCAGGACAATCTGTAACTGACTCAATTTTCTGTGCTTAGCACCTTCCAGCTAATTTTTTGAGCAATGTGCCCCAAAATGATCTTGGTTACAATCCCAGTTCTTCCCAGGTTAATAGGACTGGACTGAACGCAGGCAGATGGACTGAATCTCTTGGAAGGATATCTCTGCCTGGACCCCTCAGTATGCACTGGTGGAGTCTGTAGCCGTTGTTTGGATAAGATACAGTTCACCCTGCAGAGTTCAAGTCAGCACAGCAGGATCCCTGTTTCATCCTATAATTTTCTATTCCAACATGTAGCACTTAGAAAGTGAAAAAGGGGCTCTTCCCACACTAACCAACATTTGAGAAGTTACAGGAGCTCTTCACCCGTCAAAGTTTCCAGGCAGTAGAAGAAACGCTCTGTGGGTCAAGCAGTACCCATACTCACAGCTCTGCAATGGCTCTGTCCTCTGGGGCATATGTGCATCTCTGTCACCATCACTTTGTCTTCTGCACCAAGCAAAGAATGGCCACAGGTGCTGCTGCTTCTGTGCTCAGAGCCTGATAAGCCTCTATTTTGCTGGAATATGAGGACACAGAAACCAGCTCTTCAGTCCCAGCTGCAAGGGTTCATCAGGTCTAAGAAAAACCTGGAAGCAGTGTTGGGTGCTGAATGCAGGAGATAGGACGGGAAATCCAGGGGCTAAATTCCTTCAGGAAATGGTGCCACCTTTTACAGAATCACCTTTTCTTCTAAAAAGGCATTTTAAATAATAAAATTGGAAGCTCCTGCATACATCTTTCCAACTGATCTACTAATCATATTTCTTCAAATTTTATATCCCTGACCCTTGTAAAGGGATTGCAAGGAAGGCGTTTTTTAAGCTGCATTTTAATAAGTCAATATGAAAGCTCAAAATTATTTAAAGCTTCTTAAATAGGATTATATTTGATTTCTTGTGGGAATAGTGGGGGATAGTCTAGTAAAGACATTCTGTCCTGCTGAGGTTTCATTACATTAAAGAAACAGCATCCTTTTTTAACAGCAAAAACTTTTCTCTAGTCTCTAATAAAAACTGAGATTATTCTGTGCATACAGTGACTGAAGATGGTAAATTCATGCATCTGTGATCAGATTAGAGTTTCTCCTTGAGTGAAAGCTGAGAGATTCCTGAACCAAAGGTTTGCCCAGATTTAACAGGTTGTCTGTGAGTCTGGAATATTTGAATATTTTGTTCTAGGAGGCACCACAGGTGTGTTGACTTCAGGCAAATTCTGCTGTGAAGTAGATCTCAAGGCACCCAGTATCTCATTTGCAGCCAGCAACTGAATTTGGCCCTGAGCATCCAAGGTCTGTGCCACTGAGGAACTATTTTTCTATACTGGGAAAGTGGCCATAATTCAGTCTGCTCAAAAAGGTCCAAAGCCAAATTTTCACTCCTTTAATGTTGTTGTGGTTATATGGACATCACACTGGCAGCATTTGGCCTAATGTATTCTATAGCACCCAAAGAAATTCAGGAGGAAAAAATTAAAGCCCTTATGGAGCTGAAGGAGCCAGCAGCAAATTACATGGTGTAAACAGCAGCTTCACTAAGTTGAGTTGTGCTGGGCATAATCTGGGACAACACCTGCCCTGGAGAACGTAAGGGGATTTTCCTTCAAGGAGCAGATGGGGAGGCTTACAGAACAGATATTACCAAGGATGAAGCACAGAGAAAAGGTCATAACTGCTGGAAGGTGACAAACTTTTTTAAAAGCATTGTCCTACCTCTTTAACATTTAGAGAATGTTTTCTCTCAGTCATCAAATAACCCACAGCCCACTCTCAGCTAAACCTCAGCACTCCCACTGAAGTCAACAGACACTGAGCATAAGCATTCCCCAACAGAATTTGACTTCAGGGTCAGCAGGTATCCCCAAGGCTGTGATTCTCTGGGAAATGACACCACCACTACACCCTTTCCAGCCACTCTGGAGGCCCCACATCAGTCTCAAAAGTCAAATGCAGAGATGGTAAAATAGGGAGGGTTTTTTGGCAAGGTGCTGCACACTATACTGCCCACATTCTCCCCAAAGATCCCTGAACTGCTGCTGCATTGAAAATAGAATTATTCCACTGATTTTCCCACCCTGATCTGTCCATACACACCTCCATTTTTCACCTGATGTCACCTATAGGGAGAGCAAGGACTCAGAGATGTCTCTCTCCATTCACCTGCTCCAGGACCACCCCATGCTGTGCCAAACCTTTCTGCCACTGTCCTTACATGTCCTCAAATCTCTCCCAGGCTCATTCCACCTCTTAGAGGCATGTGGTGGTTTTAGCTCAAGAAAGACCAGGGACAGGTAATACCTCAGTCTAGCAGTAGCCATAAACTGCACCCATAGCCTGACTAACCCATCCCAGCAGCTTTGTCTTGTGACTCCAGACCACACTGCTGCTTCAGGGCTTGCAAGCAAGTGGAGGCTGATGTGAACATCACAAGCTCTGACACCCACTACAGAAACGCATAAGCTTTTTGACCTTCAATGCTGGCACAAAACCTTACACAGACACAAATTTAACTTAAAGTCAGAAACAGATTTAACAGAGCAGGAGAACACAATTTCCAATATTTCCATCTCAATTATAGTCAAACACCTCGGTGAGTCTCAGCCTTTGGGGCTGTACCTTGGCTGCCTGCTTCCAGCGTTGAGACTGTCGGCAGAATCAGCAGAAACTGCACAACTGGGCAAGGTGTTGGTGATTTATCAGTGCTGAAGTAATTCATACTGACACAGCGGCACTGAGGAGGAGCTCAGAGTCCAGCAGGTGCCCCTGAAGACCTGAGAGTTATATGGTGCCGCACACTGAAAGCAGCAGACTTGGGATCTGATGCCCCAGCAAAGACCTTTTTTTTTTCCCCCAAAATCATTTTCAAACAGCGAAAAGAAGCAGCCCTGTCACAGAGAAAGACAATTTTAACAGTTGCAATACCCTACTGCTGAAATCGGCCTTCTAAGAGTCCATTATCTTCTAACTCAATAAAGAATGACCAGTATTCAGAGTCCCAGAATTTTGGGGCAAACAATTTTTCAAGGAAAAACTAGAAGCTGAATATGCCCATGAAGACAAATTAAAGTATTGTGTACGCAAATTCTTTCATATCTGTCTGGCCCTTTAAAACCAAAATGATAAGAGTTCATTTGCATTTAGATCTCTTTGGCTCCCTCTTTTCATCTAAAGACAAATCCTCACAAAGGCTGCTTAATTAGACCAAATTAGATTTCTACCTAGTGGCTTGTCATTCATTAGAAAACGCTGTTCTTTTTTTCTGTTTTGGTAATTATAGGCTGGTCTAGCAGTGTTCACTTCAGGCTCGAAGTATGACTTGCATTCGTGATTTTGTGCAGATGAGAGGAAAATTATTCAGTCGCATCAAGTCAGCCCATTTTACAAGTTAGATAAAGATCATCATTGGAGTCTTTTATGTAATGGGGTATACTCTTTCTTAAGTCTTTAATGATTAATTGTAATAGCATATCTCATGGCAATTTTCAAGACTAAAAGCTAAGTACAAACAGTTCACACACGAAGCTACTGTACCAGAGAGAGGGTGGCTTTCCTTAGAGATGGGTTTCTGTGTTGAGGATCTACACGCATGGCCTCGGTTGCTGGCGTTACATCCCCACCGTGAGTTGAGAAGATGGGAAGGGACAAACTGGTGCCTGGGGCTGGGCAGGCAGAACCCTGGGCTGGAAGTGCTGCCTGCAGCCCAGTTGCACCACTGGTGTCTAACCCATCCTTGCAGTCCTCTGGTGCTGGCATAAAGCAAAACATAGCTTCTAGAGGGGAAAAAAATCCCTCAGATTTAGACCTGACACTCAAAGGTTTTTAGCTAATATGGCTCCCAGTACCAGTCAGTCAAGAGCACAGGTTCACACAGACTTCACATGTAGGCGTCCCTATCTGGAGTATTTGTAATGAAAGGAGTTAAACTCACGGTGAGATCCTCTTCCTGACTCAGAGGGCAGCGTTTTGCCCGAGCACCACCCTTTTCTCTGGAAGACTTTCATACCACTGTGTGACACCATAATAATTTGGTGTCCCGCTCTGAACACAGTACCAAAATGGTCCACTTTCTCTCCCCAACCCAAGCTCCATTCTATTTGCTATCCTGCATGGGCACAGTGGTTCTCTGCCTCAGTTTCCCCACTAGTGCAGCAGGATTAGTGCTCAGTAGCATGTTTTCAATCTTAATAAATCAGGGCCAGATTTCATGGTCATTTATCAACCAAAATTTCCTTTGACTTTGACTTTTAGTGTTTATTAAAAGCTTTGAAGATAACCACCAACTTATTATTAATAATCTTCTTGGGAGTAGAAGTTACAATCAGTTAGCAGCATGCAAGCCACCAGCCCCTGCTAGGATTTCTTCTGTGCTAACAAATCCAGATTTTCAGGTGTGTTTTTCTAACAACATTCTTGTTTTCCCAACCATTTTTTTTGAGGGAAACTTTTTCCCTGCACCTTTAAAAAAACAAAATCTGATCAAATTTGCCTTTCTCAAAACACTGAACATTCCCTTTCTCATCTACCTAAACCTGATGTTGAGTTACGGTCCCCCAGAGGCTTTCAGTAGCTCAGTTCTGATGTATCCCTGCACTTTGTAGCTCACTGCCTTCTTAGAGTGTAATCAAACATCAAGCTAAGTAGCAAATAAATCTCCCGATCTCATAAGCTGCACAGCAAGATCATGTAAATGCAAATGAAGGGCTTGATTTCAAGCTGTCGCGGGGGGAAGGAGGGAAAAATGCTGGGCCTTGTCACCACAATCACTTCACTCTGCAAGTGCAGTAAATCTGCAATAATAATAGTAATGGCAGCGTGACGGGAGGCTTTACTGTACAAGGGGGTGTAATGAAAAGGGGAACAGAAGGCAGGGAAGGAAGCAGGGCCTGGTGGGCTGAAAATGCACTGGCACAGGGTTTGCAGGCGTCTACAGAGCAGAGCTGCTGAGGCGGGGACGGGGCAGCTCTGGCTGAGTGGGAGCAGAGAGGATTCATGGATTTGCACAGCATCCCCTTGCAGTGAAGGGCTGCCTGAGATGCAGGGATTAAAAACCCATGCCTCCATCTCCTGCTGTACCTCCCTGCACAGACACATCTCCTACCCCTCTTGCAGTCTCAGTCATCTTTAGGAAATTGATGTAATTTTGTCGATGGGCCACAAATATCAAGGGATGAAATACAAATAAGTCTTGCAAAAAAAAAAATATTTGGAATCCTTAAAGGTTTTGTACTTCCTTACACCTCTGCAGCACATCCACCTCTTACAAACAGAGCCATTTCCAAGCACTCCTCTTCTTTCTCAGCAAACATTTCCAACACCATTACACACTCAAATACAAATCCAGGGCTCAAACCAGGGGCTGCAAGAATTGGAAACTGCCTGGCAAAGGCCAAGGAGCTCAATACACCTAACACCACTTGCTCTTCAGCCAACCAGGGTCTCTCCATTGATCAAACACCTCACCACTGCAGCACAGCAATCTGAACACATCACCCTCCAAATCCAGTACAGACGCACCTGGTTCAGCAATGAAAATATCTGTGTCCATGGGGAAAGGATGCATTAGCCAAGTCCTTAAAGACAGTTTGAGAGAGCAAACAAAGCCTCAGCACATGTCTCTGCAGCCCTGGTAGGACGTGATGATCTCTGCAGGATGCTCTGGGAATGCTTCAGGAAAAAGTCTAGAGTTGAATTTTCAGAATGGGCTGGATAAACAGCATTTAAGATGCTGGATTTTCCTTGCTGAGGTCGTAAAGGGAGAAAACTTACAGAAGGTACCCAGAGAAAATTAGGACCGCCTGGGATGCAGAGAGAGACGGTTTTAATTAGAGCCAAGAGGTGGGAAATAAGGCAGAGAAATGACATCTTAATGAGGTTTAATGAAGTTGTCTGCTGATGGGCACAGCTGTCAGACAGATCTGTATTCCAGCCAAGCAGCTTTGTGACAGGCTAAACCTGAACACAAGAAAGGGTGCTGGAGCTTGGGAAGAGAAAAGGACCTTCTGCAGCAACTTTGGCTTGCTCTCCCCACAGCTTTACAGCACAGCACACCTACAATGCCCCAGGACAAACTAATGAAACCAGCCCATGAGGTTGCAACAGCATTTCACTCATTTATGAATGAGAAAGGCTGTAATCTTGGATTACACTGAG
>NW_010188079.1:8876-31271 GCF_000695765.1 Mesitornis unicolor | reverse complement strand
TGCTCCCTCCTTCCTCCTCTTTGCTTTTGTAGGTAAAAGATGTTGGCAGGCAATCTGAGTCCTCCGAGTCCATTGATTTTCTTTAGGCACAGGTTCTCTCCATGTTCAACATATTGGACCAGTTTTTTTTTTTAATTAATTATCTAGCACCTTCAGCTTTATTTATTCAGTGCAAAGTGACTGTAAAATGTCACCTGATTGTAAAAGGAAACAGCATGCGCTCATTTTGTGATGGAGTAACTGTTAACTGTGTTAACTTCAGGTGCTCTACAAAAGAGAATCTTTAAATCCCATAATTTCTTCCATCCTAGAGTTCTGTATTCAAGGGTCTGAAAGCAGCTTTGCCACAGATTACAAACCTCTCTCCTTTCCAGCAGTTTCTCAGCAATTTTCTCCCATCTGCCACACCTTTGCTGTCATAGCAGATTTCTGACCTCACTTAACTGATCCGGTATCCTGATCCCTGCAAAAAGCCTTTCCTCACGCATCTGAGGAACGTTACACCATTTCACTTGTATATCAGTGACAACTAATCTAAAAATAGCCAGCGTACAAATGCCTGTAAATATAGGAGAAATAGATCAGCAATGAAAGCTACTTTATCATCTCTGGCACCGGTTTATATGCTTTGCGCGAGCTCTGTAACTCACATACAGCATGCACATATGGTTTAACGCTGCCGCGTGACATTTCAGTTGCAGTAGCACTAGAAGCCCGCTCACTCCCATCATGCTTGGTGCTGGACACATCTGCGAGGGCCAGTCCCTTCCTCTGCTAGAGGTTTGCAGGAGGCAGCTGGGGGAATGCAGCCATGTTATGCACAGGTTGTATCAGGTAGCCAAGTCGACTGCTTGCAAAAAACGTCCATTTGCAACAAAGGATCTGTAGCTTCACACAGGGCAAGGAGCCTGATGGGGTTTTCAAATCTATCAAAGGCTGTTAGCAAATTCACAAAATTAATTTCATGGTGAACTCGAGCTCCCAAGAGTCACAAGGATACCACACCTGTTTCATAGCATCGCAAGTGCATAGATTTAAGACAGCCAGGATGAAGCACCTCCCTCCCAGGCCTGGGAAGCAAGACCCTGCATCTACCTGAAAGCATCACTCTACGGGCTGGCAGGCACAGAGGATTCATCCCAGTGATCACAAACTGGCAAAGCTGACAGCCAGTTTGCCAGGATGTGCAAAGGAGCAGAACTGCTGTCAGTACAGACAAGTCACTCAAGCAAGTGGGCACAATCTCACCCGTGGGGACACTGGTGAGGAGCCCAGTGCTGCAGCCACTGTGTGTGTTTTTAAGTTTTTGTGTAGCTGCATATAGGAGCAGGAGCTGAGAAACTCTAAACTGAATGCATGAAAAAATGGCTCCAGGCAAAAAAAGTTTGAGGAATTATGAGCCAATTCTAGAAACCTCAACACAGAGCCCTCTGAAAAGGTGTCTGTTTTGGGCATGACTCAATAAGAGCTTTTACCTGAGCTGAGGGTAACGCAGAACAGCTCAAGCTGTTCAGCAGCATCATGCACACTTGGTGAGTACCCTCTAACAGCACAATGGAAAGGTGCCGCTAGGCTGACAGCGTACAAGAGAGCTGTGGCTTCTCTGAGGCCCTGGCCACGGTTTGCACAGTGCTGGCTGGGAGCAGAACGTAAATTTTGGGTTGGATGGTGTTTCTATACAAGAAGCTCTGGTAAGCAGTGTCTCTTATCGCTGCTGTACAGCCTCAGCCTGCCATAGTGGCAATTTGGAGGTGGTTCATTTTCAGTCTCACTCTGTTCACTCAGTCCCTGCAGAAAGGGCTGCATTTGATTCAGCATCTCCTGATCCAGAGTGTGTTCACTCTGGAGTGTACTAACTGTTAGTTCAATGCCAATGTTCAATGATTCACCTATGAGAAGCACTAGAGTAGGATTTCAGCACATCCGTTCTCCCAGCAAGACCTGCCAACACCTACAACCCCCCAACTTACCCAGCACTATTCCAAAGGAAAATAACCTCTCCTAAAGCACCCACACCACGCCTCAAGGCTCTGGGGGCCTTGTTGTGTAACCCTGCTCCAGCTTCTCCTAGCACAGCCACACAGACCCAGGCTGCCAGGCTCTTGCTCCTTCCCTCCTCCACCACGTCCCTTTCAAGCAGCAATAAGGTTTCAAGACACACATCCCGCAGTGACTTCACCATGGAGATGGGAGGGTAGAGACAAAGAGGTGAAGGGAGGTCAGTTAATCCCACAGACACCACTAGGCTGGGACACGCATGGGCTGGGGAAGAGTTCATTTTAAAACTAAATAGAGATGAGGTTATTGAGCTCAAGTTCTCTTCTTTTCTGTGCTATAAACCCCAGGGCTCTGTCTTCCCCTTCTTCATCCCTCTTATCCTCCCC
Source organism: Mesitornis unicolor (assembly GCF_000695765.1). Taxonomy (NCBI): domain Eukaryota; kingdom Metazoa; phylum Chordata; class Aves; order Mesitornithiformes; family Mesitornithidae; genus Mesitornis; species Mesitornis unicolor. The sequence continues at coordinate 28,887 of NW_010188079.1, read as the reverse complement.
CTTGCAACATGCCTTGTGTCTTGATTATTCCCAGGCAGGAATGGTGATGTGACTGTACTCGGGGAAGTTTGTGCCAGTTTTCTAGGAGGGTGCACAACTTGGAAATGAAATAACTCAAAGGAAAGTTCGGACTACCTGCAGAGCCTTTCCTGCAGGCACCACAGCTAAGCATCCTAGCCAAAGGAGAAATTAAGCAAGTGAGGAGACTTCAAGTCTATACATATTGAGTCAGGATTCATATTTCCAGCAAAGCTAGGTTGCTTTACAACTCAGGTAAAAATCTGTGTGAAATTCCGCATCTCTTAGGCTTCAGCCCTGGTAAAGCCTCATGGCTGTGAGTTCTCCTTTTGCACCATCGTTCACTTGTGTCCAGGCAGTGGTATTCAAATCCGTGCCACATGGAGCCAGAGCCACTCCTGGTACTCATGGCCACATTCTGTTGCAATTATTTTACTTATTTTCAGGGTCTTTAGCTTATCAGGAAGGGTCTTTATGCTTCTCCTTTAACTTCACTTTTCTGCAGGCAGAACTGGGGAAGCCCCAGAGAAACTGCTACACCCTGCCAGGCTTTGATTTTTCATATGGGCTGTACTTCGGACGGACAGACGGAGGGGTCTCTGAAGGTATGACACCACCACTAAAATACAGACTTGCAATGAAGTCCTAATGCTAGCAGGGACACTCCTCTCCTTCCCAGTGTTCTTCAATACTTCATCATGCTGGAAGTGAAGAGCTTCAACATTCATCCATTTTCATTAATATCACCCAAATTGCTTGGTGACTAGCAAAGTTTCTCTGTCATATTGGAAAGTTTCCTAGGATCACAGAGAGCTTGAGTAGAGAAGGGTACAGCACCCACTAAGGATAGTACACATAGCAACTTTCATAACTTGAGAGAGATCCTACTTTGTGCTCTCAGGTACAATTCCCCTGTGAAATCAGACTTGCTGAGCAAGTCAGGGTGGAGGATGAGAAACCATCCATTTCAGATGGGAGATGTCCCCATAAGAAATGCAGTGGGATAGGAGACAAAGTTCACTCCACAGTGAAACCATGGCAAAATGCATGAAAGCCATGAAAAGCTCTTGTGCATGCTGCACAAACATCAGCCTGCCTTCCCAAATAGCAGTTACCTGAGATGCCTGATCTTTCTCTCTTTGCCTCTTGTGTTTCCCTCCATCTTCAGCAATAGGCCACTGGAACACGGTAGAGCCCAGTGCTAATTTACATCGGAACACTGCCCGAGACTTCATCACCATGAACCGTGGTGCTCTGAAGGCTGGTTACACCACAGCCCGTGAATTTAATTTGTACTACAAGGCCAAGGACATTCGACGCAAAGATGCTGGATACAATCGCTTTGATAGATCTCCTCCTAAAGTACCTCCAGACATGACCTATGGCGTCCCACCACGGTAAGGGGGAAGGCTTGGGCCCCTTCTCAGAATGAGATTAAACCTTTCTGCCCTCACATCTGCATTTCTCCCACATCTCAGCTAGCAGAGTCCCCAAAAGAGAAGCGTCCTGAACCTGGACACACTGCAGCTGAGCCACAGCATTGCTTCCATGTCTGATTGCACATGTGTCAGATAAATAAACTACCTAAAGCTAATCTACATGCCACAACACATCCCCATTTCACCTCTGGCACCAAGGGCTTGGAACCCCTTAAAAATACATCCAGTGTAAAGCCTTTAACTTAAAGGGAATATGAAGAGTTGTAAGCCAGAATAATGCCTTCTCAGGGTCAGAAAGTCAAAGCAACAGCATTTCTACCTGTTCATACTGGTTGAAATACTCTGGTGCTATTAAGAATTGCTTCAAGTTCTTTATCCTACGCTCTCCCACTTGTTAGTTCATTGCTCTTCATTCGGTGGAAAGTGGTATTACATCTGAATGAAGGCAAAGAAGCTCTTCACCACTCACTCTCCTGCTTTCTTGGGCTTCCACCCAAGGGCTGGAGGGGAGTTGGTACCTGCTGCTCCCCTAGCAACCCCTTACAATGCAGCAGGATATTTAAGGCATCACACTGAGATAGCATCTTCTAAAAGATTTTTATAAGGCATCCAGCATACGTGAGTCCTGCCTGAGGTTCAAACAGGTACAGCATTTAGAAGTGACCCATTTAACATCCCCCTCATGTAACAGCTCCCAGCTGCATGCTGTGCTGATTTCTCACGGGGAATTGTGCAACAGGGAGTCTGCAGGGGAGAGCTTTGGCACCTTAGACTGACTTCTAGGTGTGCCTAGAAGCACACACTTCCATTGTGCCTCCTCCACAGGAGACCACAGCAGTGTAGAAGGGCCAGTAAGTCCACAAAAATGCTCAGAGCCTTTGAAAGGGGCTCCAAAGCAACTCTGCTGCTGCTGGAGGACAGAGGGTTTTCTTGCTCTGATCAGGTCTGGACCAGACATTAGGTTTCATTTTAAGAGTTAGATAATAATCACTACCAGAAAAAATAACAGCTACAAATTCTAGAGAAAAGACATGATGAACGGCAACATGTATCTTACATGATAGTAAATGGGCTTTGCATATGCAAATTGAATGGATTTTAAAATGGTATTTAATGACAATTTTCGTAGCAGACATTAACATTAATTGCATCAAAATGAAAATGTAGCATTAGCTTGCTGTTAGCTGCAAATGCCCCAGCTATAAAGCTTTATCTTTATCAGTATCAGCCCTCACCGATGTGACAGGGCTGCTCTGCAAATTGCAGGCAAAAGGGCTTTTATGTTGCAAAAGTATCCCCCAATGTAGACAAAAATCAACATCAATTTTGCTTTATTTCTTCATAAACGGAGGTTAAATGGCTGCCTGTAAGAAGTCTAGGCACGTTTCAAAAGTTTTAAGGAAAATCTGCAGACCCCACAACAGCAGAAGTAGTGGGAAAGGGCTTTTAATTTAAAGTTATTATTGTACAACTTGCCTGCTCCTTAATAGCTACCTTTTATGCAGAGTTATTGTATTTATCCCTTTACTTTAAAAGCACGTTATAGACAAAATCAAATTACTGGGATTACCAAGAAGTTGTTACAGCCATTCTGGTAAAAGTGGGAATTTAACATACTTTTCCATGACTGACAAGGTAAAGATACGAGCTTTGGTGAGCACTCTCCAGCCCAAGCCTGGCCCTAGTCACAGTTGACCAGGTTCAGCAAGACCTGTCCTCTTCAAAACAACTTGGTTGTCACTGGATTTAAGTTGTTTCTGCTTTCAGACTAAGCCCTGTATGATTGCATCCTTAGTGCTGCTAATTGGGAAGGCAGTCACAACTAAGACACATGAATGTTTGGGTGCTGAACAGTGGCATACAATCTTCTTGCATGACTCTAAGCACTTGCTTGCTTTTAGAAATATCCACTTTGAAAAACAAACATCTCCTTGGCAATGCACCTCCAGCCCCTTCTCAGGCCCTGAGCTGCACTGCTAAAGGCTTCTGTCTCCTGAAGACACCAAGGTCAGGAGTTCTCCCCAGGCTCACAAGTACGAGGTCTCCCGGCTCATCCCCAATAGGAATGAACACAAATGTTGTGGTTGCTGTAAGTGCCTTATTAATCACACCCTGGCCCTGCTGCTCCCTCTAGCACAGCAGATCGCTTATGCATCTGCTTTCTGCTCATGGTGGACGTGTGCTGCATGGAGCATTTCACAAGGCAGCATCAGACACTGGAGTGAGCTTTCTGAAGCTTTGAGGCCTCTTTCCTTTCCTGGGATATTTACCTTCAAAGGTCACCCATACCCCTCTATTAATTCCCCATGGGCATCTTTCAGAGAAGAGAAGCAGCTCTGCTTTTTTGCTGATTCCCCCCATTCTCTCCCTCCCTTTTCCCAGAGAAATATTTGCTACGAATCATGTGGCCAGCTTTGTTGTGAGAGTCATAAAAAGGACATTTTTCATCTCTCCTTTTTTCTGCTTTCGCTCCCTTCTCTCTCTCAGTATCAGACAGAGATTTATTCCCTCCCTGATGCCTGTGGCATTCAGAGCTGGGAGGGGTCAGGGGAGGCACTGATGGGACGATAATAGATAATATAGTGGTTCCCCAGGGTCTTGTCCAGCTCCGTAGCTGATCCATCAGCAGCCAGAGCTCACGCCAAGGTCAGCAGTAACGAGGATGTGGTAGGGTCCCAGCTTCCCCCATGGGGCATCCTCCAGTCAAGCTCTCCCGATTCACGCTCCGGCTTCTGATCTCTACAAGAGCAGCCTTGTGCAAGCCACAATTTGCAAAAGACCACGTGTCCACTGAGCACTGGGGTAACAGCCACGTTGCCACGCACGCACGCTCAGCTTCATCTGCCTCAGCCCTCAACCCCACCGCAAACAGGTCTACAGGTTTTCTTTCAAGGCAAATGCCCATCATTGGCAATACCTCCCCCTCCAGGAGCTAAACTCATCCCAACCACGTGCTCTGTGCATGACACATTTCAAAGCTGTAAGATGTGTGCGGATTAGGGCTGCTGTCTTCCTGGGCCCAAGTCCTAGGTCCTTTCATTTAAAATAACCTCACAACACAGTGCTACTAGCAACTGTACTCAGCCCCCACACTCTTTGTGCAACAACCTTGTTTTACAAGAGGGAGGATGCAGGGCACTAAGTGGGCTGGGTTTTGGTAATACTGGAGATCTAAAGACACAGAAGGTCTGTGAAGACCTCTTCACTGGTGTCAATATAGCTTGGTATTCAAGGTGCATTTGGAAATCCCAATAGATGTCCAGACCCACATTTTTCCTCCTAACCACCTTTTCTGATTAAAGTTCACTCTGCACTGAAATTAGCAGACATTAAACGGTCATTTTTGGTTCTAGAAGTATGCACAAAGATATGGATGCTGCCTACAGCTAGACTTCAGATTATATTGATTTGCACAAGGTCATATAAGGTGTTTGAAGCCAAAACATACCAGCACACAGTTGGTAGCCCAAACACAAGTTTTCTCCCCAGGAGCCAGCAGTGCAGAGTGCATCCTCAGCATGAATCCACTGCCCAGCATTGCCAGGGCTGCTTTTAGAGAACAGCTTTCATTTGACTCTTAGTAGAGCAAGTTGTCTAATTCTGCATGCTATGTCCCAGAACATATTCCTGGACACAAGGACCGGACAGACATGCCATTCTCTGCCATTCTACATCTGTACCTCCTTCAAACCCTGCATGGCCATAACCCTGCCCCTCCAACGTGCTGCCATCCACTTGGCAGTTGGCCTGTAGGTTGGGCTGACCTTGGGTGTGCTGGCAGGATTTCCCTGGCACTCTGTCATCCCCACATCTCCTGCCGGGTCCCTCCTACTGTCCGCCTTCACTTCAACCATCCCTTTCCTGAATTTTACATTCCATTTTCCTTCCAACTTTGTCTCCTCCTACCATTCCACCTCCCATTCTCTAAAACTGGTTTTAATCCTTTGGCAGCTGCTTTCACCATGTTCCTGCAGCAAACTCACTTCTCTAAAGAATTTGGTCACTAATCTCTCTTCTTCAAATTGTTACTATTGGCCAAGGGCATCAGTTATCCAGCACCTCCTCTTTTCTTCCTATCTTTGCAGTTGTCCTAATGTTCTGTTAACAATTGTCTCGCTGGCCTTTAGCAGCTCAGCTGTTACCTTGGCTGTCCCTGCAGCTTCCTGGCTTAATTGACTGCTCTGTCCTTAGCTTTCACCTTCCCTGAAAAGGGAGGTTTCAGTACTCAAGCTTCTGCTTCAGTGTTTGACACAGCCAGAAGTCTAGAAAGCTGCCCAAAAGGTGCTTAGATATTTTCAGCATCTCTTTGGCACTGAGTGTGCAGTGGTAGCTTCATGTTTGAGACAGTTAAAGAATGTTTCAGGTCAATAATACATGGCCCTGGAAAATAAAAAAAGCTAATCTAGTAATAGACCAGCTGCAAAAATACATCAAAGAATAAATACTGAAGAGTAGAGGATATTCCTGGAAGGAACCCACCAGGAAAAGCTGGACAGGCAAGAAAGATGAATACTACAGCTAGCCCACATCTGAGCCATGATCACTGGAAGCCAAACAAATAAAGAGAGTGTAAAGCCACTAGAAGATTGAGGCAAACAAAAGTTTTAGAAAAACAATATCTGAGCACTGAAAAAAAATGATTATAAAAATGTAACATAGCGGCTGGAACCGCTGTCAGGCTGAATGCATTAGAAAAATGCAACCAAGTTAAAAAATACAGGACTCTCATCAGTTCAGATAATTGCATATCCTATCCAGTTCCACAGCAAACCGCACTTTGTGCCTCTGCCACCATTCTCACATCACTAAGATAAGAATTTCTATTTCAAGAATAATTTTCTTCTCCTGAAGATGTTCCAGGCTGGGTACATGCTCACATCACGTTGCTGTGTGTACATAAGCTATCGCAGAGCTCCCAGCTGCATCTGCCTGGACTGTGCTGCCTCGTGCCCGGGTGGCTGCAGCACTTGGTTGGGCAGAAAGACCTGTTACCCTCTTCAAAAAGTCCCAAGTGCACCGTGAAGATACTGCTTCCACTCCAGTGTAGTTCTTTACTGTGGCTGTAACAGTTTCTGACTACTTCATGCTCCCTGATTAAGAGAAAATAAACAGCCAACTCATGGTTTGGCATAAGGTTCGGGTCCTGCATGTCAGCCACAGAGCTGGGGAAAAAAGATATCTAAAGAATAGAGATTTAGGTCACTTATTACTGATTGCATTACACTGAATGGGAAAGTAATTTACTCTCTCACACAGGCTTGTGTTTATCTCCATTGATTGCAGATGGCTGAAAAATTTCTACCAAAACTTTTACCATCTAAAACTAGTTCTTGCCACAGGTAGACTTTTTCCCTTGTAAACTTCTGCTTTTGCAGTCTGTGCAATGAAAACCTGGGTCAGGAAAAATAACCACAGAATCCTTTTTGTGAAAGTAAAGCTTTTCAGCCCTCATTGACATCTTTTCTTTCAAACAAAGTAATGTTCCCACCCAGCTAGAGAGTTTCAAGCATGTGATGGAGGTCAAGGGGAAGACCTTGCTCTTTGATTTGTTTTGCTCAGCATTGTGGGGTTTTTTCTTGGTTGTAGTTTTGTTGGTTGTTTTTTTTTTTACTCATCAGGATGTTTTGCATTTGTTGCTCACTGCAGACTGAGCACTGTTCACTCTCAGCCACAGACTGAGACCTCCAGGTAGAATCTCTGTCCCATAATGACATCCCATCTGAGTTTCTCAGAGGCTAACAGTGAATCCCAGTCAGTAGAAAAATGTGTTGAAGATAAATCTAAATAAACTTCAATTAAGTCAGCCAAAGGCTATCTCCGACCCAAAAAATCAATGCTAGTGCATAAATTCCAGCTTGTGAAGCCAGGTATTTAATGGGTAAGAGCTGATTTGGTATCTTCACTGCAAGACACGTGTTTCCATGTGTGCATTTAGGACCGTTCCAAGTATACATCTCACTCTGGGCTTGGGAGGGAATAGTAAAGCAAATTGGTGCTCTTGTAACCATGTGTACTCCTAAGTACAGCTATGAGCATCTGATAAATCTTTTAAAGTGCATGTTTACAATGGATTTTATTCTTTTTACTGTTCTACACATACGAGCCCTCTGAGCAACATAACAGATCCTCTGACACTTAGAAGGAGCCACTGCCTCACTGGCTGCCCACAGTGAAATAATTTATATTGTTATTTCCTCATCCAAATTACAAGGATTGTAAAGAAGCTTCAGAAATTCAGAGTAATCTGTGCTTTGACGGCACAGATCCTGCAGCTGCCATGCGGGTGAAAGACCCACTATTTCAGCTGAGAGCTCTGCCAGCTCAAAGACTGGAAAAAAAAAATGGTCCCTGAGTGTTTTCTACCAATTTTTCTCTTGTTATTTTCTTCAGCAGTTAATGGAAAGCGAGGACAAGTGGCGATCATTTAAAAATGATCTTTCAGGCCTCTCCATGGGTTTATTGCCAGGACCTATTTAGAGGACCATAAAGCTGTAAGGGGCCTATAACTTTAGCATGTAGTCCACAAGCTTCTTAAGAAAATGAAGAGCCTTTCCATTCACATCCTGCTTCTTTTGCCATCTCTCCCTCTCCATACAAACACACCCACACACGTGTGCAGGGACTGCTGGAGCAGCTAATTGAATCCACTCCTGTGAAAGTGTTTACAAATTGTAAGTGACCTTTTATACAAATTTCAAAGTCAAGAATTCACCACTAACTGCACATCCCTCTTCTGCCATTCACTGTTATGCAAAACCTACAAACAATTAAAAGAAATAACGAAGAGCCCAGCGGCCCTCTTTCCTAATTAGCTGCAGGAGGCAATGCTGGGGAGTGTGGCTAAGTGCTTCAATTACCTCAGCCCTCCTCACTGCCCTTGTTAGAAGAGACAGGTCCACCGGCCAAAGGGGAACAATTAAGGCAAGGCAGAGCCAGGCAGTTTGCAGGGGGATGCCGGGGCCATACCAGCTCTCGCACAAGGGCCAGAGCTGTAATTTTCCTGCTGGGCTACACTGAGACAAATTAATGCTAGATAGATGGCTAGCTCCAGCCCATCAGTAACGAGGGAGGAAGGGAGATGATATAGCAGTACAAGGGAGCTGTAATCAGAGTTTTCCTCTGCTATCAGCCCCCTTTCAGGGCAGAGGGACCCGAGCATTAATGCCTTTCTGCTGCCTGCATTGGCGCTACCCCAAGGCCTCGAGCAGAATCACAGCCCCAGCCTGTGCTTTATTTGCTGAAGATAATATGCGCTGGCTGCACTGAGGAGCCCCACACTCCAGAAATGCTGGACATCAAACTGGTTCCGAGTAAGAAACCAACCTGAGCTGGTGGGAGAGCCGGTTTAGCTGACCTAGCCACAAGCTACGGGAAGAACTCTCTATGGACACTACTACAACAGGACAAATCCTTCCCATCTTGAAGTACACAAGAAAGGAATACAAAGGTGGTGCGCTCAAAGACCCCAGATCCTAGCTATGCTGCAAACACAGATCATCTTAGGAGGAAGGACACCAGCAAGGAGTAAGCCCCCTTGAAACCTCATTAACCTTTCAAGAAAGGGTTAAAGTTTCAGGGTAGGCAGTGGTGTTGCCACAGTTTTAATATCCCAACTTTAAAAAAATTCAATTATGATTTATCTGTTGCATGAGCACCCATGCAGGGTCAGATTCTGCTGCTATTGAAATTAAAGCAGTGTTTTCAGTACAGCTCCACTCCTGCCAGAGCCTGTCCTGACCAGCAGCAGAAGAGGGCAGCAGGAGCCGTCTGCCCTGGCTGGAGACTTCCCTGAAAAATCCAGGGGCTGAAGTTCGCACTAAAATATTTACAAGCCCCTATGCTTTTGAATAATACAAGAAAAAGGCAATCACAAGTCAAGTTTTTACCCTTTTATAACAGAACTTTGCAATCAAATTGATTGCACCTTTTAAACTGGTATAAACCTCCTTCCTGAGCAAAGTCCTTTGTATCCACTTTTGCCAAGTACCTTTTTTTTCCAGTTGATACATAAACCTTTGAAAATAAGTTTGAGATGAGACTGACAACCTTGAAACCTCAAGAGCAGCATGGCATTGACGGGTGCCGCTCCCTGAGCCGAGTATTATAGCTAGATTTTAATTTCATTTTAACAAAATAGCTGTCTCCAGTGGAAGAAGCATCAAGAGCTAAATGAGGACCCGTCTTGAGCTGAATCACGTTGAACAGACCTCGGCACTGTCATTGATTTTCTGGGAAGAAAAAAACCGCCTCTGGCTACTAAACCAAATTAGTACTCACTGATGACCAATTATTTTGCCCCACTGTGAACGGAGAGGCGTACTAAAATTCCAGTTTGTCAGACCCAAGGCTCTCTTCTCAAACACCTTTCAACAAGCGTGTACCAAAAGTCCCTCAGATGGTTCTGACGCCTTCCTGTTTTCGGCAACTTCTCCTTCTCCAAAGTTTTAATGAGCTGCTGCTCTGAGGACGGCCTGCCAGAAAGGGAGCCATTCCCAGGCCTTTCGAGCACTATTTGGCATGGCACAAATCACAGCTGTCAGAATTTATACACACATACACAAAAAAGTGTCAGCCTAATGTTTGCAAATTATAATTACCATTTCTCTTGCATGTCCCTGGTGCCTTCATTTTAGATAAATCCCAGCTCTGAGGTATCAGCTGCAAAGCACTGAAGGCTCATATTGAATAGAGTAGATTTAACTAGTTTGTAGCTCATTTAAGGCCTACACTGTTTTATTTTAATATTGTTAATACTTTATTATACTTTTTAACATTGTTTTCACAGTAAAATAGCCTATTAGGAGGCTGCAGCTTCTTTTCCAAGAGATCTCTGGCAGACTAGCATACCACATTGTATAACCAAGCTAGCAGACGCTTGTCACTTCTGTTGAAAATAGGTCTGTACCCTGACTCTTGAAAGTAAATTGGAGAGAGAGTCTATTAAAGAGACAGGAACTGTTTCAGAGATAATAGTTTTGAAAATGTGCACAGATAAATTTTAAAATATTTAGGAAATGTCAACATTAGAAGTGGCTCCAACTATTTGACTATAAAAGGAAGCAGCTGATTATTTTTTTCCACAATTATAAATAATTTGTTACATCCTATCAGAACTTCTTTCCCTTTCCTTTCTGTGGCAGGGTGCTTGTGCCAAAACAAGGAGATCTGAGTTACTCTGAACGAGATGGATTTCAGTCTGCAATAAGCGTTTTCAGTGGATGCTTCCCCCGCTCTCCCCACAGCATCCGCAGACGATAACAGCAAAATCCTCCCAGTTCAGAGGAGTGACACCTGGGCAGGGTGACAAAAGGAAACAGAACACACAGGCCATTCATTCCTGTCCTTAAGTAACACTAAGGCAAAAGGACATTTTCCCCAAAGGCCAGCTGCAAATGGGAAATACTGTCACACTGCCAAGTGGCACTGATACCGGGGCCAAAATTCCCCATCCACTCCAATGAGATCATCATTTGACCTACAAAGAATAAGCCACCTCTCTGAAATTTCTCTGGTAACCGTAGTCAAAGAAGTGCATTACCTGATATCCCCCACTCTTCCTCACTTCCTCAGTATTTCTCTCAGAGGAGGCAGGAAAATCCAGGCAAAGCCTCATGTCCTGTAGCCTCCCCAGAGCTTACGTGTAGAACTAAGCACACGAGTCACAACCACAGATTTCAAAGAGGCAGTCCATGCGTGTTATTCCAGGCATAATTCTATACTTTGCTGGATCAGGACTTAAATGCGATTAATCACACGGCAGGGAAGGATCTCTGAAGAGCATCAACACAAATGTGTCCTTTCAAGCATTTACTTACAAGCCAGCTGTGGACTAATCAGTCACCAACTGGCTGGTCCACTGGAGATGGTAAAAGTCACCTCCATAGAGATGGGAAAACACATTCAGCTACCACAAAAATCAATAATCAAATACCATGCACAAAGGCTCAGTGTATTCCTGCATCCCTCCCTGCTATTTCTGTGCACCAGGAAAGCTCCTTTGGAGAGGAAAGGGGCAGGCCAAGGAAACAAGCCCATGTGCAAGGCTCGCCACATGCTTCTGCCAGGACTACCAAAATTTACAACAATTGTGATTTGGACACCCATCCAAACAATAAGACACTCAACCACAGGTTTACCACATCTTTTATAATTTCTAAATATTTTGCCTAGCTCTCATCAGTATGAAGTGCCAAATTGGAAGGGGAAGAGCAGGGCGAAGAGGGGAAGACAAAGGGTAAATGTCAGTGTCCCCTTTGACACAGGGTGTCTCCAGATAATGGTCTGGAGTAGCACAGCTGATTTGTAAGCAGAGCCTTGAAAAGCCCTGCAGCATGTGATCTATGAAACAGGAGGTCTGCAGAAGGATGTCTCCTCTGATATGAATGCCCCCTTGGGATGTATATTGCTGGATCGCACATCTAGTATCATTAGAAAACACGACCATAGATTAGGCTGTTTTGAAGCATGTGGTGTGCAATAATTAAGTAATAAAAGTCACCGCAGGGGTGAAAGAACAAGAAACAGAAGAGTTACTATTTGCATACGTGCTGCTGGCACTCTCCGTGATCAAAGATTCTCCAGACTGCTAAAAGCTGGCTGCTACCAATTTTGGACCTACTCCTGCCAAAAGCCATGAAACACCAGCTCACTCTGTGGCCCATGGGCTCTCCTAGCAGAAAACCACCTTCTGGTGAAGCTGGTGGCCCAGAAGCAGCCCAGCCATTAGCCTGAGTCCCCAGCTATTGGTCCAGACAGGCAGGGAAAGCATTGCCTTTCTGTTATGGGAGCTGCAGCTGAAGGCACTGTGGGCTACAGGTGGGAGCAAAGCTGAGGCTGACAACTCCACACTGCTATAGGTTGCTACTGAGATGAGAGAAGTCCCTCCCCAGCAAGGTCTGCAAGGACAAGGACCAATAAAACTGAAGATCAGTGTTGTCCATCACCTTCAATTGTTTGCTTCTGGGGAAAATGAAGAGCAGCACAACCACAGCAGTAAGTAATGTGCTGTCCTCGAGGCAAGAACCCCACTGCTGCCACTGTCAGATCTGCCTCCTATGGCAGCTGATGAAGTTGAAGCATCCTCACTTGCAAGGAGCAAGGCTCAACAGTTTCAGGATGCAGCTCTGCCACAAGCTGGTTAGGTTAATGCCAGCTCAGACCAGCTAAACAAAACACTGGCCAACAAGTAACTGCCTTGTATTTTTACTGTTTTTCTAGAACCATGGTGTCATGTAAAGGTTTATTCATGTTCTCACCAGTAACATTTTCCAGGAGCAGAGACGGGTGTCAGCATGGGGAGGTAAAGAGAGGCATTAACCCTGGAGATTATATTGTTGTCTTTTCTATGTTTTCCAGGCCTTCCACTCCCATGTTTGACCTCCTTCAACACAGATACAAGGAGCTGTGGATGGAGCAGCAGAGAGCACTGACAGTAGCATTGCGAGAGAACATGAAAAAGGTGATAATACTCCAGCAGTACTTTCCCTTGCTGTGCACCACTACCAGACATAACTCCATGCTGTCCCAGTCCACAGTGGATGGGCCTTCACCCAGCCATGGGGAGGGCACTCAGCTGGGAAATCATCCTTCCCAACTATGGCAAGGCTGGTGAAGCCTAACAAAGATCATCTGCTTCCCAGCCCAGATGAGCCTGGCTCCAGCCAGTGCATGTCCTGTGGGGTGCTGCTGTGGGAACGAACACTAGGTATGCAAAATGCAATATGTGTGCCTGAAAGTGCTCTGGAGACACAAGGGAAGCTTTTTTTAAAAAGTACTTTGAACCTGAAGATACATGCAGGAGCTGAGCAAGCTCTCCAGGGCAGTGGGACTTTGGCCAAGGCCTTTCAAAAGGCTTAGACACCTGTCCTAGACACCTTTCTGGCCATCATTAAGTATCTGTCTGCATCAATACACCTCTAGTCACAGGATCACAGAATCACAGAATATTAGGAGCTGGAAGGGACCTCAGCGCCCAGTAGTTTCACAAGGTGCCCTGTGAAACTCCTGGTATCAATTAAAAAGGGGGCTCTGCTTTTTCTCTGCATCACCACAATACTAAAAGGCCCTGCTGTAACAAATAATTGGGTTTCAAGTTATCTTTGGGATTTGTGTCATGCTCATGCCAGGAGCCCTGCAGACTGTCCTTTGGACAGCATTGGTTCTGCTCAGGTTAGCTGTGACAGTGACCAAGACAACAGTACAGCCAGTGATTGTTCAAAGGACCATCACCAGCCCCAGTCTTGGCATGGAGAGGTTGATGCCAGCACCCGCAGTAGATGTTAGAGTGCAACTCTGTGCTGTTAAACATACCAATATTGTAATAACATTTAAAAGCAGCCAATGACTGTTTTATTAGTTAATGGCTCAAAGAAGAGTCGAGCTAATATGGTAATAACCAATTTCAATGGGCTTACTGCCATCACAAACTATGCTTTATAGCTGAAGTGCGAGAATACAGTGTTCTTAATTAGCAGCTCCTTTATGAATACACAAGCCTAAGATGTTGGAAAGTGCATCCCCACCTTATCTATTAATGACTGATTTTTTTAATCACCAAGTTCTTTCCATCAAGTTCCCAAAGCCTGCAGCCACCAATTACTGAATTAAGCAACACAAGTCTGCATTCCAGACCTCAGAGCAGGCAGATTCCCCAGTGTTTCACACAGTGGCCAAAACATTCACCAGGTGCCTGCACCAGTTTGTGCTGGGAATATCAAGCACTGCAAGCTGCAATTAATCAGGAGAGCAACATACACCAGACAGCCAAGAAACCTCCCCATGGTGAGGGTGTGGAAGTGATGAGCTAGCGATGAGCCATTGCTCTAGCTCAGAGCACAGGGCTTCCTGCAGGCTGCGGTCAACTCACTGGGATGCCACATAAAGCAGACACTCTGAAAGCTGGCAGCTGCTCATGTTTTCCTCATCAGTGTCTTAGGTATCAATATTAGCTGCATGGACATGAAAAACTACCCAGATCAGGCACTGGTGATCATCAGTCCAAAGTGACTTTTAGTCCTGTTCATCCCACTGGCAGTATGTTGCATGACACCAACCTGATGTACAGAGCTGTGCAACCATTTCAACCCATTCTTGTTTACCTTTGCCTACAGAAAAACAAAGTGCGTGAAAATCGGACCACACTTCTGCGAAAAAAACCACCACCTGCAAAGGAGGAGTCCTTCTGGCACCTGCCCCACTTCGAGAAGGTATGGAGCACTTGATTGAACTCAGGAACAACTTCTAACCCTGCCCATGTGCCCTGCTGACACCCTTAGCACAAAAGGAACGTAGAAACAAGGCTCTTCAGAGCTCATCAAGACCTAGACCCTAAAATGCTCCTATGCTGGATGTGTTCAATCATCAGCCTCTTTTGTACTTCAAGGTGGGATGTTTTTTGTAGCCATAAGCCCTGGAAGAAAGACAGCAGTTGCCCAGATAAGGGCTTCATGACTTATTTCCTAACTTCTTGTGTGCACTTTTACAAGTTTCACCAGATGAGAAGCATCTTTCTGTATCTCCCTGTTAGGACTGGGGTGGCCTTTGCTCTCTGCTGGTATTCCCACAAGTGCCCTACATTTTGGTAGCCTGCCATTTTCTCAGCTCTCACCATAACTAATTCAAACCACACCAGATGTTTTGAGAAGCATTTTCACACCAAGAATTAGAGATTTCCAGAAAGCTTGCACTCTTGATACCTCTCTAAACTACCTGACTGACAATATTCACCCTGAAACTGAGGAAGGGGCCCAGCCAGGTTACAGATGTGCATGACACTTCCTTTAATTGATACAAATAAAAGCCAAGGTGAGGATTTCTTGTTGCAGCAATGGGATCTAAACAACTCCCTGAATTAATCTGTGCATCCTTCTGTGCTCTGGGGTACTTGTTTGAATTCTGTTAGCTCTGTTTGTGGTGTAAATGACAGGGGAAGCTTCAAGTGAAGAGCTAGGGGGCATTTTAGGAAGGAAGGGAAAAGAGCTGGGCAAGGGGAATGGAAAGGAGACACCAGAAAGTCTGAAAGCACTGAAACCCTGCAGGGAGTTTACATAGCCAAAATAATATCTGGCATTGATAGATACCACTGCAAAGAGCCTCTCAGCCCTCCGCCCTAACACTTGTTCTGACAGGGTTATTTTTTTTTAGCTGTGCTGTTGATTTTTAACCGCAGTTTAAAACAAGAAATAAGCCTTTTGACTTCCTGAAGCTAATTTATTTGTACAACTTGGAGAGTTTCAACCAAGAAATGTGTTTTGCACCACCTTGATGTATTCCTGTTACGTCCTGTCTAAGACTGTCCGATTAGCATATGTCAGTAATCATTTATCCCCGCTACCTGTCAGCACAGAGCTGCTGCTGCGGCTAGTGTCAGGGAAAGAACATGACCGATCGCTGTTAAACAGATTGTGTAAGTCACACGAGATACTGGGGCAAGCCTCCTCTTTAGAGCTTCTCTCACCCCAGACCTTTCCATCACTATTCATTTTTCACAGCCTGCGTTTTTCTTCAGGCTTTTCCTTTTGTTTCATCCACAACTGTGGTTGGGTTCCTCCCCGAGCCACAGCTCTCAACCCTCTGAGTCTTTTCTTCATCTCTCTGCCTTTCTCCTTCCTCTCCCTCTTCCCTTCCCTCACAGGAACAGCATCCAGGGGAGGAGCAACAGCTCATTTTGCACAGCCTCTGCAGATTTTCTGTACTCCTCCCTTCTCATTACATTAACATGGAAGGTTTGCCTTTCCCCAGCTCCAGATCTATCAGACACAGCCCATGTTAGATCTTGGATCAGTTCATTGCTTAGTTGAGTTTCAGTGTATGGTTTCCTCCATGGAAAAGTAAGTACTCTTGAATGCCCATAAACGTTTATGCAGTTAAAGGCAGTAACAACCCAGGGAAAGTTGATGGTTCCCAAAGACACTCAGTAGCCTCCAAGCTGTGCTTCAGCCATCTCTGTAAAGTTGGGCTCTACATATGTGCTGGTGGAATGGTCTTGAAACACAAACTGGCCTAACCCTTCAACCAAGCCCAGGGACTCCAGCAGTCACTCCATCAATCCCTCCTTTACAAAGGTGAGAAGAGAGAGCAGTGCTTCAAGAGGTGAGGGAGCTTATTCTTGCAGTGTTTCTGTCCTCATGAAACCTTCCTCAGGCTCTTCCATACTTTATGGCTTTTTTAAGACTCAACAGCCTGGGATGGCAGCCATTAGCACTGACCACTGTAGGCAATTTATCAAAACACCAGCTTTAATTCATATAACGTCTTCATCCTACTGCACAAAAAACAGTGGAAAAAGCTACTGCTAAAATATCACTTTACAGAAAGCTTGTTAGCAGACTCATCTGCATATTATTTCAGCCTTCAGTGACATCGTCCTGCTCTGGCCATTATGCAAGATGTCCACGACCCAGGAACAACTTCCAACTCTGGACAAGAATATAGAGAGGCTCCATTGCGCTGACCACAGCTCCACTTTCGACTATTTTTCCATGTGACCAAGGCTGATGCAGGGGTGTGACATCCTCAAGCCACTCATCCCTCTTGTCACTCAGTCACTGCCTGTCATCTGGCACGATGCCTTTCAGCCTGGCCTGCTCTGGGCTTGGGGGAGCAATACAGAGCACCCAGCTACTGAGATGGTTGTAACTCAAAACAAGGGGCAGCAGGAAGATGAGATTTTGTTCCTTTAGACCTATAAAGTCAACAAGGAGGATTTTTCTATTCCTTTCCTTGTCGCTTGACAGGGAGCTACAGTAACTGGACATGGATGTCACTAATGGCTCTTAAACTGAACTTTCCATTCGGTTCCTGCAAGACTATCTGCTGGCACCATGCTAGACCTTGCAGAAATGGAAGAGAAAAAAACAAAGGAGCTTTGCCCTCCTTGCTAATTGCCTCTGCTTGTTCCCTGCATTGCCAGGACTGCATGACATTACATAGTCATTCAGTCAGTAAAGTACAGACAAATTGACTGAATTTTCATTTGGATTTAGGTTTCAGCCCCACTGCTTTAGAATAATGGCCCACGCTATTAAGCTAACCGGGTGATTTACAGGCTCTACCATGCCGGGTGATCGCTCCTGCTCTGCGTCTCGCTCTGGAGGACCAACCTGGCATGTGGTCTCCTGGGCCCTCCAGCCTGCAGAGACAAACAGGTCGCAGGGAGCCAGTCATGTCCTGACAAGCAGTTCATTAGGGAAAGTTGCTGAATTGGAGGGTTGGGTTTTTTTAATATAAAACAAACAGTAGTTAACTCCTTACTCACCTCAGCAAGATGCTTCTACTGCCCTCCTCTTCCTCAGTCTCCCCCTAAGGCAAACAGCCTCTCCCTTGCTCCATCTGCAGGGACATGGCTTCTGGGCTCAGGTTTTGCCAACATGGCTGCAACCATGCACCAAGACTTCATTTACTTGTAGGTGTGGGACTACATTCCCTGGGGACTGTACCTCAAGCACCCAGCACAGACAAATACTCCTGCCACCATATTTATTGAATACATCCCATCCCTACATCACACATCACTAGTATCATGCTGACCCAGGCAGAATGGCATTCTCCACATCAACCAAACTCTGGAAAGGATGTTGCTGCCGAAATACAGCATCCCCATAGCCCTGCCAGCACAAGCCCAGGGTGAGACTCCAGCTGCCTCCACCTGAATATTTGGTAGTCCAAACCAGTAAGTCAATGCTGGCCACTGCACAATAGATTTCCAAGGCTCTATCAAGTCAGTCCAGAAGGATTTTGGTAGCGAAACCCCACACAGCTGTGATGTAGGACAGAATTCACCCATGTGTCAAAATCGCTGTGTGCACCACGTGTCACTGACACACACCAGGGTTTTCCCTTTGCTCATTAGAGAATTCCAACTTGCAGAGACATAGAAGGTGGCTTTCCAGAGAGAATAGTCTTGTTTATTGACCAAACAGGGAGAGGAAAGGAAATGCAGCAACTTTGGACAACACTTTTGTCAACATGTGCTGCCTTCCCGAGCAGATGAAACGAGCTGTGCTCGATGCGCGATATGAATAAGCGATAAGCAATTGACGAGCAAGTGTTCGGGTACCTTGGCAAAAGACTTAATTTGCAACCTGGCACAAAATCAAAGGCTCTGTCAACGGCTGAGCGGCTCTCCTGCGTATGCCTTGCGTTACCTGGGAAAGCTCTGTCAGGTAAATTTCCACTGAAAGTAATTAGAGGAATCCCCACTGTATAAACTTTGCAGCAAAATTCTGGGCTCCAGAATTTGATTCTCACCAGGGATCTGATATCTGCTCACAGCCTGATCCTTCATCAGAATTAACAGTCAAGGTTTAACACATACACACAAAAATGTTCCACATTTTTTTTTAATGCCTTACCTCTATTTTTGTCTAAAGAGCTGAACTGACAAGCACAGCTCATGTAATTTTGCAACTGTTGTCTTGTCAGAAAAGCCACAGACTCTGCTTAAATAACCTGCGCTTGATATGCATAGCGCATGGTGGGCTGGCTTTTCAGCTGCAGCATTCATCCACGCAGGTGTGAGGGCAGCAAAACTTCACGTAGCTGTAATGTTACAAAACTTGTCTCCTAGGCCCTACATAGTGCTTAAAGAATAAAGCAATGAGTTCAAGAGCTTTCTGTCACCATGGTACCAGATCAGACTTCCTTTCAGCTGGGATTTTGGCTGACCAAAAATAAAGAGATAAATGTATGTCACCTGATGGCTGCTTAGTGGCCCAAGTGACATGAGTTGGTGGGTCCCAGCCCCGCAGTGACAATCCAAAGCAGCACTCATGTCCTTCAGTGCTGATCTGCCTACAACAGGCACAATGCAAAATGAAAACAACACCCTGCAGGGTTCCAAATTGGCAGCATAGACCCCACTGCCCTGAGCATGATCTCCACTGGGACCACAGCTGAGATGTCACCTCCCACACCGCAGCCATTCTATGACTAAATGCAGCCTCTGGGCCCTAGTCACCATCAGTAGCAGTGCTGTTATGGAGATAACCCATGATGGAACAAATCTGGGGTGCTTGCAGCATCATGGCTTGCATTAGAATAAAACCACATGATCTGTGTTAGGTTACAGGTGAGCCCCTACCATTGCTTTCAGTGCTACCTACTTTTTAATACACAAACTCACAGAGATGCTTTTTAAATGGACTTGGGGTTTCATTTGCAGACCTATTCTGCCTTACACAGAAATGCTATTTACCAACAGACAACTTAGTTTGAAGTAAAACTCTTGCCTGGCATGGAAAGGGTCAGGATTCAAATCTCAGGAACACATGAGGTCAGTATGAAAACTGATGGCTCTGTCTGACCCCAGAACATCTGCCAAGGGGGTCACACACTGAGTGACAGCTCCAATGGGTTAATTCTCCTTTACTCACTCTATTGCCTAGACCAAGTGACCAGTGAACTCCACATCTGTGGTCTTTATTCTCAGAAGGAAAAAAAAAAAAACAAAAACGCAAATCTCCATGGGGCACTAAATAGAGCAGCCAAAAATTGCTGAGCACTTTTTGAAATCTTTCTATGAAGCAAATAAAGACCATTTAGCCCAGATTCCCTTG
>NW_010188079.1:1085-8845 GCF_000695765.1 Mesitornis unicolor | reverse complement strand
CTACATTCTTAGAACAGTAGGAAAAGAAAAATCAACCCCATTCATTAAACCAGTTAAGCACGCTACCGCCAGGAAAAGCCACAGTATTTGTAACCCTAATAATCCAACACACACCTCCAAGTGCAGCTCATCTTGGACAGAATAACGTCTGTTTTAAAAATACCTGCCTCTCTCTAACTTGTCATGGCATTTGTTGACAACCCTATTGAAAGCCGCTCTCAATGCAGCTGTGAAGGATCTTTCAGCACCTCTTTCTCTTTCCTAGACAGTTTTTGAAAGGGAGGGGAGGAAAAAAAAAAAAAGCCATCAATACAGGGGGAAAAAGGCATCAGCAGCCAACATCGGCTGATGAAGCACCTCACCTGGGCCCCCAGCGCACCGCCTCCAATTAAATCAAAATGGTTTGTTTTTAATGGTCTTTTACACTGACAAGTGGGCTATCATTCCAGGCCTAGAGAGCTGTCAGGGAGCCGAGGCAAATCCTCCGTTGATAATGCCCAATGCTTCCAATTAGGAGCCGAGGCCGCTCCTGGCGCACTAACAATTCCCCAGCCTCCCCCAAGGCCCCTTCGGCGCTGGCTGTTTCGTCTTCCCTCTTCCTCCGCCGCAAATTACTGACACAAAACGGAGGCGCCCCGGTGCCTCCTCACCACGCCGGGCCCCGGCCCTGTTGGATTTAATGAGGCGATGGAAGTTTTTGCGGATCTTTCGCTAAATTCTTTTCTTGTTTGACAGCTGCTTGAGTGTTGACCTTATAAAAGATTTAGTGTTTCTCATTATTTTCTGTCAAGCTTTACAAGTGATAGCTTCACGGAAATCATTTGCATCTCGATGTGCGCGCGCGTGGTTTTTGTCTGTACGGGGATGCTCGGTGCAGTGTGCGTCAGTGTGTACAGCCTACCCCTCTCCTGTATTGTGTATTTTATTCCCTCCTCCCCCCAAAAAAATCTACAAACATGGCACTGTTTTGTGTTGTTTGGGGGGAAAAAAAAAACAACAAACCACAAACAGGAGAGGACTTAAAAGGCCCAGGATTTTAGACTTCTGTAAATGAGGAAGGTTTTGAAAAAGGAACAGAGATTGGTTTCCTGTAAAGAGAGCTCAAGAAAGTGTTTTGTCACCTGCTAAAAGGATTTGATCAAGTGGATGATGGAAAAACTAAGCTGAGTCTAGGGGCAGCTATGTTGTTAAAGTGAAAAATCGTATGATGCTGGGAAGCTGCATTGGAGCAGGTGGGCAGAGCCAACAGCTGCAGCCCCATCTCCCTGCAGCCAAGCATGGATCCTTCCAGGGCAGGAAGAAAGCCTGGTGCTGCTTATTACTGCTTCAGCCTTTTTCTTTCCTAACACCTCCTACAAATCAGCACAAACCTTTTAATCCAGCTATATTCATTAAAATTTCGCCCCAGAAGCTAAGCTGACTGACCACCCAAGGGTGCTTACAGCACCCAGCATCTATGGCACGCACACCTCAGCATCCCCAAGCCCAATACCAACAGCGCCCACAAAATCTCAGTCTCTGGGGTGTCTGTGCTGCTGCCATCAGGGGAGCTCAGCCTTCCCTGTACCAGCTCAGTCTATCTGCATCTCGCATGCGATTTATTAGTCCTCTATTCACAGACCTGCTTCTGCTTGCAACATGTATGTTGTTGTACTAATGCTTGACAAGCGATCATTTATAGTCCTCTGATTATCATACAACATTATCATAACTGAGAAACCCAAATGAAAATATCCCCCAAATACATATTTAAGTTTCAGGAGTGGTACGGTTTCTCTCATTGCCCATCTAATTATTTGAAGCAAGCACTGACATTACAACATCTCAGCTGCAAGCATCCTGCAGGTTTTAATTTGTCAATAACAAATGCAAAGATCAACAGCAAAACATTGCTTCTAATCAGCAGCTGAAAACGATTGCAGCTCCACCATTCTGCAAGGAAAACCACCACACTTGTGCCTACAAACAAGCTACAGCCAACACTCCAAATCCAGGATTCAGACAAAACCCTGGCATAACAGCCCATAACCACATCAGAGTAATGGTAAAGATCATCAGCTGTCTCTAGAGGAAGTACCTTTGGGTTCATCATTTAAAATATGAATTAGAAGAATCAGAGATGAGGATTCATCACTGGCATTGACTTCTCAGCACCAGTCTCTGTCATACTAAGACCTTTGACCCAAGGACACCCTTATCTTGACTCTAATTACTGGCCTGGGACTAATCCATACTTCTCAGGTGTCCCTCATTATGAGAGGGTTTCTCATTTTTTAAAATAGCACTTGTCCCCTGTCCTACACCTGGTGCCTCCCACTTACTCATGCAGAGGGCAGAAGCTGGCATCCCTCACAACTTTGTCAAGGGCTCTGCTCATTTTAATTACTGCCGGTTGTGGCTCAGTGTGACATTCCTCACTTGGGAGCTTTGCTTTGTCCCAAGACTGGAGTGAATCAACTGCTGTTTCCTCCCCTGTGGCTTCAACCCAGTCCCAGGGAGAAATTTTCCTCTGCCCAGTTCCTGGCTTTGGTGGGCACGTTCGAGAGGAGCAACTCAGCTGTTCATGTCTGCAAGCACTGGATTTTTCTAACCCCAGCTCTGAGGGAAAAACTCCAGCACCTTTAGTGGGAGATTGGATTTGGCCCAGCTGGGGACTGTCTCTGCCAGGTCCCAGGGGTTGCCCACCTCCTGTAGCAGCCCTTGGCTCTGCCTCCCCCACCTTTTCCTCCTGGAGAGGGGTTATGTCACTGCTGCTTCTTGTGCGAAAGCAAAAACATCCAGAAACAACTGTCTGAAGTTAGGCACTCAAATGCATATTTAAGTACCTGAACGCCTTCCTCCAGAGAGGGGGAATAGCTAAATATGCTTTGTTTGTCTTGATTAATGAGATCACTAGCAAGCTTTTCAGGGCAAAGACTGATGTGTATTTTTACATATGCAAAACTCGACATCCAGCCAGCCTGAGCAGGGTGGGGGAAGCAGCTCAGCACATCCACACAAGGCAGATGTATGGCACAAAGTATTGTGTTGGGGCAGGTAAAACCCATACCCCCCATGGTAAACCCACTCCATATATGAAGACACTTGCACATCTCAGTAACTCTGCATCTCCTGTGTAGGTTTGGTGCATGCAGCTGTGTGTAAAGCCCATCCTAAAGAGCCTTGGGACCTTTTTTCCCCAGGTGACTTCTCCTTTATTTACCATGGGTATTTGTTCATCCCCTCTCCACCTTGAAGGCAATTCCTGGGTAGAGGGTCCTCATGCATTTTTTGGGCAGGGCCATGCCTGAGTCCCTGACCTTAACAGGGGCTTCTCTGGGAGCTTTGAGCCCATCCTGCCCCCCTCAGTGAAGCACACAAGTCCAGTGTTGTGGAAAACAAGTCATACTTATTGCAGGGTCCATCTTAAGGCATGCCAGCATTTGAAAATGACAGACAACCCACACACCACAGTAAGACTACAGGACCTTGTTACTAGAGCAAAACAAGAATCTCCTGAAGTCGATCAGAAATAATTTTAAACATGTTAAGTGTTTAACTTCAGCTGGAGCAACATCTCCCAAACAGACAAAACCCCTTGTGCTAATCTGCAGTCTCTTCCCTGTTTGTGCTACAACCTATTTTCTCTGGCCGGCTGCTCACTGTAACCAATCATCTGTCTGCTCTGTTCCTTATAGGTTGGGCCTCATCTCAGTACTTTTCCAGACAGTGACGCTCGTAAAAAGGCGTTCAGTGCCTCCCATTGAGAAGTGCCTCCGAAACACGGTCCCCTTCCGCAGAGCATCCACGCAGGGAGGACTGGAGCACTGCGCTGGGCACCACAGCCCTTAGACCATGCAATAACCATAGGTGATAGGCTTCCTCTCTGGTTTTAAAAAGTTATGCTAATACAGATATAGCCAAATAAATTATCAATATGAGAGAAATTATTCTGTCTCAGCCTGTTCATTGCTTCATGGCAGATGCACAACACCTTACCCAGTCTGGTCACCACAATTCTCATTGTACTCAAGGTAATGCTCTCACCAGTACAGGCACCACAGGGAAAGACAGGGAAGTCTTCACTGTCTGTTCTGAACAACTATATTAAATGCAACCATATCCCAGTCAATATCAAGTCTGTAATATCTCATAATCCACCAGTCCTTCTCATTCGGTTGCCAAGTAAGCTTCCCATCACTGCCTGCTTCAGCACAGCCCTCACCAGCGTGAAAGCATCCAAACACCTGCTTTAAGCACTCTGCCAAGCTGAGGCCTCAGTGCAGAGCAATGCCTTCTCTTGAGCTGGCCCCAGCCAGTGCCACGCTCACACTCCAACAGCTGCTGGAGCCTGGTGTCCCCAGGGCTGAGCCTCTCCAAGCAGTTGCTGAAAAAACTCAAACTCCACCAACACCAGTTCAATGTCACAGCACCCAAACCCCAGCCTTGTCACCAACAGGTGACAGCAGAGGCTCAGACAGGTACCACATTTAAAAGCCATCTCTTCTCACAAGGGAATTTCACCTTAAGAAAATACCACTTGGTAATAACTGTGATTGCTTTAATTGTGCAGCAGACTGCTAACAGAATAATTAATTGCTCCTGTGTAGTCTGCTTCTTACATCTACTGTTGTATCTCAGATTATACCAGATAATACTTAAGTCTGGTGTGAGCTTTCAGTCTCTGTATCCGTCATCTCAACTAGCACTAAAAGAGCTCAGGTGTATTCACTCCAGGATGGCCTTAGCCCCTCATGGTCCAAGGGGGTGAAATCTGCTGTCCTAGGCAACCCCAGCTCAAAGGGGGGCCCATGACAGGCACTGCAGAGGGGGGTAGATATGCCCAGCATGATTTTGCCCCAAGCCCAACCCTCCTACAAAGGCCCCTCCACAGCCAAGAGACACAAAGAAGCAACGCTGAACCAAGGGCTTGTCCACCACCAGATCTCCAGCCAAACTTTTAAAAGAGGAAAGTCCTTCACAACATTAAACTGTGCTGTTTGAGACACCAAAAATGAAGTGAACTGCAGGAGCAGCTTTTCTTACCTTTCCCAGGATGAGGAAGGCTCTATACCAGCTCTTCTGACACTTCCCAAATCCCCTTCTTAGAAGCAGTTTGTGCCTCAATCTGCCCTTTAAATAAGGAAGCAGCTGTGGCAAACTCCACCCTGCCCACACCTGAGCCGAAGGAGGAAAGAAATCACCTGCTCCATGCAAAGAAAGCCCTGGTATGCAGCTCCCTCGTTTTAGTGCAGGCCTCTAAATAAAACCCATCTAAAATAACTAGAAGAATAACAGTAGGGTTTGCCATGCTGTCAGGGGTGAATTATAACCGGATACCTTTCCCACCTCCCCAGGGAGGGAGAAAGTCAGGCCTTAAATGACTTCTCTTGCTAAAAATGACATTGTTCATGAGTGTGTGAGAAATCCAGGTGTGAAGCTTGCCCTACTGTTTGGCAGGAGCCAGGTCCAACTTTTGGTCCAGCCGCAGCACCCGCAGCAACTGCTCAGGTCCTTGGGGCTGCAGAGGGAAGGGAGCGTCTCTGGGGAGACCCACATGACTGGAAAGGGGCTGGCAAACAAACGCGGGGTGAGCCAAGCCCACACAGACCTCCTGATTCAGGACAGGCCCAATAAACCCCAAAAGAACCCAAAAAGCAACAGCCGAGTCCAACCAAGTGTGTTGGGGAGACACACATAGCCCCCCCTACTCCCCCTACCCCACCCGGGCCGGGGTCCCGACCCCTGCGCAGCCCCCGCCACCGGACGCTCCTTGTCCTGCAGTGACACCCACTGGTAAAGGGAATTTTTTAACGCTGCTGCAGACTCCCCACCGCCGGGCCCTGCTCTTCCCCGTCGCTGTGACCCCCTCGGCTGACTGTCCGACTGTTCGCCCTGTCGTTACTGGAGCATCCCACTGGAGCCCGGTGCCGCTGAGCGTCCCTTTCTGGACCCATCTGGGCATGGCCTTTCCGAACACCCAGGCTGGGTTCAGACAGAATCCAGCACAGCAGACTGAGGGTAGAGTTTTCCTCCCTAAAGCAAACCCTTTCAGGATACTGGTCTATGCACCACCAGCGGGTATTTCTAGCCTGACTCTTGATTTCCACAGCCCAGCAGGCCATGCCCTCCAACCCCTGGCCCAGCTGTGGAGGTCAGCCCTATGGTCCCAGCGCCAAACCCGCATTGATGAGTGGTACCAGGAAAGCCTGGTCCTGTCTATCATCAGCACCTGGCGAGCTGGGGTGAACAGCAGCTCTCAGAACTGTGAGGGTCATAGAGCCAACCCTGGGGTGACACTTCTGAGGAGGTGACTGGAAACATGGCTGGCCTCAGAGATGTCTGGTGCATGTCCAGGTGATTGTGAACAGGAACAATCTAGGAACTGAGTTTACAGGCAGGCATGCACAGGGAAGGCAGTGAGCTCTGCTTGGAGCTCTGTACAAGGGATTTCATACCTGTGCCAGGAGCCACAGAAAAAATCATTTGGCTCTCAAGTGTCCAGCATCGAGTGAGGTGGGGGGGGGGGCACCTCATATGGGCAGAATGTGCCACGTTTCTGCCTTGGGGAGTCTAGTTCTGAAAGAATAATAATAATATGAATAATTCATATTAATTCATGTCAGCTACACTGACATTAGAACATGAGTAGCAAGCACATCTGTAGCTGCTGGGAACTACCTACAAGTGTGGCCTAGGAGTGACAGCCTCTGTCCCAAGGCCTTGGCTGTGGATAGCACAATATCCTGTCTGCTTAGGGATGTGGATTGGACCCACACACACATCCTCACCCGCCAGAAAAATATCTTGCAGAGCATCAGAATGTGGATCTGATCTGGAAACTTCCTTGTGGTTGTTTGAAGACCAGTGTTTTATTCAATAAAAGGAAATACAGCAGCTGACACACCAGCCCAAACCTGTCCCTGCATCATTGATCCAAATCCTCATTCCAAACTCAATCCCTGTGAGCCCTGCTCCCTCTTCTGGTCCCATTCCTGGTCTCAAACACAAACTCAGTGCTGGTTCTGACCCCAGTGCGCATTTCCATCCCAAATGGAGCCTGCTGGTTAGACAGGAAGGCTGCCAAAGCTCAGGAGCCAGCACAGTTACACTGCAACGAGCTGGGAAATCTCATGGGGGTCTCTGCCCCATTTCTCACTGGGACTGCTTTCCACACATCTGTTGTTCTGGTCCAACCTAAAGCAATGCTTGACCCAGCCTCACCTGGGGAGGCAGATGCTGCAAAACTGACCCCCAGCAAGACCACGAACCTTCAGCCTGGCCCCCAGTCCCTGGCACTGGGGCAGCGCCTCCGTACTGGGAGAGAGACGGGGCCAAGCAGCAGCAGGGATCCTTCACCCAGGAACAGGGAGGACGAGCAGCCCCCAGTGCCGGTTGTGTGGCACCTCCACGGTGGGGGCAGGCCGAACCCGAGGCTGATGCTGGTTTTGTCCCTGCACTTCTCCTCCTGTAAGACTCTTTTGTTCCACTGCCCCCATCCCTGCCGGCAGGGCCGAGGGCAGGAGGCGCTGGGGGCCCTGCCTTGCGCCGCTGCCCGACAGCTGGCAGCCGGGCTTCCCGGGGGGAGCTCTCCCCTCCTCGATCGCCTCCAAGCTGCCGGCCAAGGGCGGCTTTGGAAGAGGGACAAGATGCAGCTGCCTGGCCGGGAAGGGAGGGAACAGAAGAAATCGAATATTTGAGAAATAACTAGCGACATCGCTTTAAAGTGGCGCAGCCTCACGCACCCGGGTGCGGACATTCTCCTCATCGCCGCGGCGAAG
>NW_010188079.1:0-298 GCF_000695765.1 Mesitornis unicolor | reverse complement strand
CCCCGCCGTTCCGCAGCGCTGACCGGTGCCCCGCGGCCGCTCAAGGACCTTCCTGCTCCTTCATAACCGATTTCGAGGGGATTCAACGAAATTCGCAGCTCCAAGGCTCACCTCAGGCTCAGAGCAGCCGTCTCTGCGCTGAGGCTTTCAGGAAAGGAAAAATTCGGTGCCTTTCCTTTTCTTTTTCTGGTTGTTTTTTTTTTTCTTTTTCCTCCTTTTTTATTTTTTTAGTTTTATTTTAACTACCAGCAAAACTTTCTTTTCTTGTGAGAGACCGGGGTAGACCGGCAAATTGCGG
>NW_010188078.1:0-214 GCF_000695765.1 Mesitornis unicolor | reverse complement strand
GGCTCGGCCCCAGCTCGATGCACACCGGCAGACCCCGGCTCCCCACACACACACAGCGGTGCCGGCGCTCGGAGGAAGGGTCTGGCGGAGGCGGATGCCCATGGTTTTAGGTAGCCACGAGGCACCGAAGTGAGATGGAGCCATGATGGGAGGTGGGCAGCTGAGCCCCCTCCTGCTCAGTGCCAAGCAACTGGTGCCACCGGCTACGGGGGGG
>NW_010188077.1:0-634 GCF_000695765.1 Mesitornis unicolor | reverse complement strand
AGAAATCCCTGTTGGGTTGCATATTGTGGCACTGCTTAAAAAAAAAAAAAAAAACCCCCACAAAAAAACCAAACGAAAACAAACAAAAAAACAAAAAAACCAACAAAAAAACCACCAGAAAAACCCCAACAAAACAACAAATGAGTGAGAATCTGTTGTAAGGCTCTGACTTGTTCTAATTGTTACGGTTTTGGTTGTTCTGATTATTGTATAAATGTTACAAGATCTTGCCGATTGCTGATTGTGTAAATGAATGAGACACAGTTTAACTTGCGAAGCGAGTGTGGAGTTCCCTAGCTCTGTGAGGGGCAGAGCCGGAGATGAACGAAGCGAGAATTTTTTTTTTTGTTTTGAAACCCATGTCTGTCTGTTGTAATTGTGCTCGAGAATCTGGGGTTGATAATTGTTTTCTATTGTTTCAGTATGTGTGGTTATAGGTGTCAAATAGGGATCCTGTGACTGTGTGGGAGCAAATAGGATGTGTCTTGGGTTTAAAGTGAGCTGTGAGGAAAACGGCTGCTGGGGCGGGATGTGAAGAAATAGTGTGTGAATTTCATCAGTGGCTATTACACTGATTATTGTTTTTCCCACCTGAGAAATGAGTATAACCCAGTAATTAAAGTCCAATGTGTAA
>NW_010188076.1:0-1148 GCF_000695765.1 Mesitornis unicolor | reverse complement strand
GGTGGGGGGGAGAATTAAGAAGGGGTAGGGGGGCACGCTTCGTCTTCGGCGCTGCGCATGCGCATTGGCGGAGCGCGCCCTCCCGTGCTCGTGCTGCCACCCGGTGGCCAAAGAGCGGCACTGCAGCTCCGTCGTAGCCAGCGTCTGACGGGGAAGAGGAATTGCGGAGAGGACGCGCCTGCCGAGAGGAAAAGTAACGTCTGCGCGGCCATCGCCGGAGCGGCCACGGAGAGCCCGCGGCGTGGGAAAGATTCACTGTAGCGGCCGTGAACCTGTACTTGAAGATCTGCAAACGGTGTTAATGCTGAACTGCTAAAGTTGGAGTGGTTTTACAAAGAGTTAAGAGTGTGTAACCAATCACAGCGATCGTTTGATCAGAGAAGCAATAAAGACTTTGTAAGTTTGTGGTTGAGTATCGTCATAGTAGTCCTTATTAGGGCTCTAAAGAAACTTGAAGTAATAAATAAAGTTTAATAAACTTAATAAAGTTTGGTTTGGTCTCAGTTTCTGATCTTTTTTCTTGCTGCGTCTGACTTTTTGTGTATCTATCTGTTATTTTTTCCCGTGATTTTTTTGTTTTGTACGTCTGTCTGTGTGTTTGTGTCTGTCATTCTTCTTTGTTTCTTCTTGTTCTGTTTGTGTTTCCTGTTGTTCTCTTGGTCTTTGTATCTTGTTTTCCTCTTGGCCTGTGTTCTTGGCTATTTGTGTTTAATTTGTGTCCCTTTCTCTGTTTCTTGTTCTCTTTGTCTTCTGCTTGTCTCCCTTTGTTTCTTCTCTTTCTCTGTCTTTTCCTCTCTTTGTTTGTTTATATTTAAAAACTTTTCAAAATTAGAAGCTTTAAAAATTACATGCTCCCTAGGAGTAAAGAAATAAATTGAAAAAATATAAAAGTATTTTAAAAAAATAGATAAATAAAAATTTTACTCCTGGATTTCTACTGCTGCACCAAACTTACTCTTTTTAATTTTTTTTTCAATTCCTACTATTCCTACTATATATGCACCCACTACACCCGCCTACAGTAACTCCAGCCCTAATAAATCCATAATTACCATCTACTTATGCAGATTAATTAATTATGGAAATTAGATATTTTTTCCCCAGAACTACTGCTTTTCCACACATAGCACTGCACCCTCACAAATTAA
>NW_010188075.1:341-747 GCF_000695765.1 Mesitornis unicolor | reverse complement strand
GGCATTGGACCCCACGTCAGCATCAGAGGCATTGACTGCTCCAACAAGCACTGAGGGAACATTGTTCTCATGCACATACATGGTGTATGATGTCTGGTTGAAGACAGGTGCGTTGTCGTTGACATCAGAGATGTCCACAGTGAAGGTCTGGGTGGTTGTGAGAGGAGGTGACCCTGCGTCTGCTGCTGTCACAGTGAGGATGTACCGTGCCATCTCCTCCCGGTCCAGTGTGCTCACGGTCACCAGCTCATAGTAATTCTTATAGGCTGGCCGCAGGGAGAATGACAGCTGGTCTTCAAGGGCACAGGAGATCTTCCCATTGGCACCAGCATCCCTGTCCCTGACAGTAAAGAGAGCGACCACCGTCCCAGGTAATGAGTTCTCGGGGATGGGGCTGCTGAAGGGA
>NW_010188075.1:0-259 GCF_000695765.1 Mesitornis unicolor | reverse complement strand
TTCTCTGCTGCCTCAAAGTCTAGAGGCTTTGTGAGTTTAATTTCACCACTCACAGGGTCAATAGCAAATGCTGAGTGGCTCTGGTCCACTACTTGGCTCAGTTGGTAAGAGATGTCCCCATTAGGCCCTGCATCCTGATCCGTTGCCACGACACTGAGGAACACAGAGCCCTCCGGAGCGTTTTCTAAAATCTGCCCGATATACAACTCTTGTGTGAAGACGGGAGCGTTGTCATTTACATCCAGAACCACAATGTGGA
>NW_010188074.1:1453-3410 GCF_000695765.1 Mesitornis unicolor | reverse complement strand
GCCTGGCCTGCGCCACCGCCCTGCCCCTGCTCACCAGGTACCCACCCTAGACATTCCCTAGAGATTCCCTATAGGGCCCCTATAGATTTGCCCCCCCCTGCTCCAAGCCAGCCCCATAACTCACCCAGGAGATCCCTCCTGCATTCCTCTGCACCCCTAAGGCCTCTATAGGGCCGCATATGTCATCTATAGGGCCTGGTGTGGCCCCTCTGTAGCCCCTGTGGGCCCCTGAACTGGCCTCATAGCCCAGCTGGGGAGTTCCTCACAGGCCCTATAGGTATTCCATCATTGGCATGACCCGTGTTGCTGGCATGACCCACGTCACTGATGTGACTGACCCATGTTGCTGGCGTGTCTTAAGCCATTATTGTCCCATTGGCGTGACTGGTGGTGCTGGTAGGCCCCATGACACTGGCATGGTGTTGGCGTGTCCCTTGCCGTCCCTTTGCCGTGATGCTGGCGTGACGTGTGTCCTTGGCATGTGCAGGCCAGCATCGCCGGCACGGGGGCTGCTGTGGGGAGGAGGAGCAGTGGCCCTGCTCATTGAGGCCCAGCATCCCCCTATGAGCCCCCCACAGCCTTCGCCCTCTACGCTGCTGATGCCATCGCCGTCCTGCGGGGACATGCGGGGAATGCTGGGGACGCAACGGGGGACGGTGAGGACCCGCAGGTATGGCCCTGCGGGGTGCTGGGGACACTGTGGCCACCGGGAACATGGAGGATTGTTGAGGAGCTGTGGGGACATCGGAGTCATTAGGGATTCACGAGGGATATTGGGGACATTGGGATCGTTGGGAACTGGGATCGCTGGGGACTCACGAGGGATATTGGGGACATTGGGATTGTTGGGAACTGGGATCGCTGGGGACTCACGGGGGTTACTGGGGACATTGGGATCGTTGGTGACTCACAAGGGATATTGGGATCGTTGGGGACACTGGGATCATTGGGGACTCCCTGCGGGACACTGGGGACATCGAGGATCTCTTGGGGAGGCATGGTGGGACACTGGGAGCGCCCCCAGACCCATGGGTGCTCTTGGGGACATGGGGGACCTGCAGTTGCACCGAGACGAGGACATCACAGACTCATGGGGACATGGGGATGCGAAGGACCTGTGGGGACAGGCAGACAGACACGGGGACAGCGGCGATGACCCTGGGGACAACGGTGACCTGCAGAGACCTCTGGATGGACACGAGGACCCGTGGGGACATGTGGACGCCTTTGGGGACACTGAGGACACCTGGCGACACGAGGGTGACAACGTGGCCTCTCCTGTGGGTGGCCACGGTGACACTGAGGACCTGTGGGGACACCTGAATGGCCTCGGGGACGCTGATGACTCATGGGGACTCGCAGGGTCCCCGTGTCCCCTGTCCCCTGTGACCTCCTGCCCGGCACCCCTGCTCTCCCCTGTGTCCCCATGTCCTCCGGAATCTCCAGACCCAGGGCCACCCTGTCCCCAGGTGTCCCCAAGGGCTGCCAAACATCCCCGAGTGTCCTCTTGTCCCCAGCTGTCCCCAGACCATTCCGACCTCCATTCCCAAGTGGTCTCAAGACCCCCCAAATGTTCCCTACTGTCCCCTTCTCCACTGTCCTCGAACCTCCCCAGGACATGTCCCCAGGCATCCCCAAGCCCCTCCAACCCATCCCCACCACCATCTCCCATCACCCAAGCGCCCCCAGACACGAGTCCCCCTGCGTCCCAAACCTGTCCTTATACCCAGACCCCCCACGACCTCCTCCTCCTCCCTGATGGCACCCACCCTGGGGTGCCGGTGGCCCGGGAGGCCCTGACCAGGGGGTCCCCTGTCCTGGAGGCCATGTTGGGGGGAGCCTTTGCCGAATCCCGCCAAGCAGCGGTGGCCTTGGGCTGTGCCCCCCGCCGCCCTCTCCTCCTCCTCCTCCATTTTCTCCACGGCTGCCGGGGCTGCCCTGGGGGCGGGGGTCCCCT
>NW_010188074.1:282-1358 GCF_000695765.1 Mesitornis unicolor | reverse complement strand
TTTCTCCCCCCCGCCGTCACTGCGACCCCCGCTTCCCTCTGGGCCTTGGCCGAGCGCTGGGCCTGTGCCCCCTTGGCCACCCGGGCTGCCCAGGCCATTTTGGTGGGGCCGCCTCATAACGTGGCCCCCCGCTTGGTTCAGGTGGCCCAGTTGGCCCGATGTCCCCCTCGCCTGGCCCGGGCCTTGATGTCTGCTGTGGCGCCCCGAGAGGCCCAGCCTCACCTTGATATGGGGGAGCCGTGGGGTGGGGGTGACCCCCTGCTGAGACCCCCTGGAGGCACCAATGGGGATGTCCAGGAGGACCTTGAGGATGACTTTCAGGTCCCTTATGAGGACCTTAGGGTCACCCATGGAGATGCCTTTGGGGACCCCTCTGTGAATGCTGGGGACTCCTTGAGCGTGGACCTGGAGGTCAAGGGGCCTCTCTAAGACCTCGGAGACCACTGGCAGGATCTTGGGGACCCCTTTGGGGATCTTGGGGACCACTGCATGGGTCTTGGGGACCCCTTAGGTGAAGATGAGGGGGACATGGAGGTCTGGGACCTCTTGAGAACCTTGGGGACCACTGGATGGGTGTTGGAGACCCCTTAGATGAAGGCAAGGAGGACATGGAGGTTGGAGGGCTTCTCTAAGACCTTAGGGGCCCTTTTGTGGGTCTTGGGGACCCCTGAGATGAAAATTGGGAGGACATGGGGGTCGCGGGACCTTGAGGACACCTTGGAGTACTCCTTTATGGCTGTTGGGACCCCTTAGACAGAGATAAGGGGCACAAAGAGATCAGGAGAGCTGTCTGGGATCTTTGGTTCACTTTTAGGGACCTTGAGGAGATGGAGGACACCTTCAGGGACCTCCATGGGGGGCCTTAGGGAGGACTTCTTGTACTTTAAGGACATGGTGGGCCTTTTGGGGACCTCTCTGGGTGTTGGGGGCCCTTTAGATGAGAACATGGAGGTCAAGGCACTTCTCAAAGGCCTTGAGAACACCTGTAATTTTGGGGGTGCACTGAAGGACCATAGCGACTTTGGAGACCCCCATAGATGAAGATGACGACATGGAGGCTGAGGGACCCCCCCCCC
>NW_010188074.1:0-251 GCF_000695765.1 Mesitornis unicolor | reverse complement strand
CCCCCCCCCCCTTCAGGACCTCAGGATCCTCCTCGAGTTATTGAGGCCTTTTCCAAGGAGGAAGATGAGGCTGGAGAGGTGGGAGCTCCATGAGGACCTTGGGGGCCTGCTGTCCATGGTGAGGCCCTCCCTGATGATGGAGACAGGGCCTGAGGAATTGCCCCCCCCAGAAGGATTTGGGTACCTCATCCAGACGTCAAGGCTTTTTGGATGACGAAAAGGCTGGAAAGGGGGGATGGGGGACACCCCCC
>NW_010188073.1:0-4801 GCF_000695765.1 Mesitornis unicolor | reverse complement strand
GCTTTCCTATTTTACTTTCTTTTGCTGCTTCATTTCGCTTTACTTTCCTTTATTTCTTTTCCTTCCTTTATTTTTCTTTATTACTTTGCTTTTATATCACTTTGCATGCCCGCTCCAGCGAGCTTTGCTCAGGGAGCAGCCGGTGCTGGTGCACAGCGGGGTGCAGCCCCTCGCTGCCATTGCAGATTTGAGAGAGGGTTGGGTGACCAAGTGACGTCCCCCAGTGCCCTCCCTGTCCCCCGGGGTGCCGCGGGTCTGGAAAACCCTTTTTGCTGGGCAGTGTCTCACTGGATCGGTGCTTTTGCCGTCGCAGCCGTAGGTTTTGCTCCATGTGGCCACGCCACCCTTCAGCGGGACCTGGATGGGCCAAATTGGGTGGGAGAAATGAATGAAATTCAAGAAGGGTGAGTGTAGGGTGCAGCATCTGGAGGAGAATGACCCTGGGTGTCTGTACAGAATGGGACTGAGAAGGACCCGGGGGTCCTGCTGCGCTGTGGCCAAATGATCCGGTGTTGGAAGGGGCTGCCCAGGGCAGTGCTGGAGGGGTTCACAAAACATGTGGATGTGGCACCTGGGACATGGTTTTGCGGCCATGGTGGGGGTGGGGTGACTGTTGGACTGGATGATCTTGGAGGGCTTCTCCAACCTTAATGATCCTGTGTGGACAGCAGCTGATCACGAGCCACCAACGTGCCCTCATGGCCAAGAAGGCCGATGGCACCCTGGGGTGGCCAGTTGGTCGAGAGAGGTTCTCCTCCCCCTCTGCTCTGCCCTGGGGAAGCCACATCTGCAATACTGTGTCCAATTTTGGGCTTGCCCATTCACGAAGGACAAGGAACGATGAGATAGCCCAGCGTGGAGGGGCGTTGGTCTGGGTGATCTGCAGAGATCACTTCCAACACCACCATGCTGTGACTGTGAGATAAGGGTGGATTTTAAGGCTGTGAAGAGCCACACTGCCTTTCTGAACCCATTTTCTCACACCAGTAAGGGGTGCAAGGCAGCGTTGGGTGACCAAACCTTGACTTGGCATCGCGCGGCCTTAAAACCAAAAGAAGCCACATCCTAGGCCATCAGGAGAGGCTAAGAAATGCGCCGTCACAACGGGGGTGCCCGCTGTCCCTCGCGTCGCCAGCGTTTCTCAGCCGGTGCAACCTTTGCCTGTTTCTGTTCCATTTCACCCCAGTCAGCGTGGGGCAGTTCCTCAAAGGCGGCGCGAGGACAAGAGAGGAAGAGTTCAGTGGCAGGAAAGGGAAGAGTGCAACCGCACCAGACGCCTTTTACTCCTGATCTGCAGCGTGGCAGTGCTTGGGGGTTAAACCTCACCCCTATTCTTTACTTTTTTACCTTTTTAAAAAAAAAAATCGGGGTAAACCAGGTTTAACACAGCCAGGGCAGGAGATGCTCTAATCCTGGCTTAAAATCCCACCAAAATGGGGGCGATGGGCTGTGTCCTACGGTCCCTGACAAAGTTACGACCCCATTATTTAACCAGATTTTGGGGAAAACTTGCATTTTGGATATAACCCCTTTCTTTTTGGTGGTTGTCTAAGCGAAGATGCTCCCCGAAGGCGCCGGGTGCTTCTCAAGAGCTTGGCGGGTGGTTTGGTCTTGCGAAACCCGGGTGCAGGAGAGGTCGTGGCGATGCCCGTGTGGGTTTGGGGAGAAACTCGCCTTGCCGGATGGGTCAGCCGGTGTCATCAGCACCTGGGGCAAAGCCAGCATTGGCCGTGCCACTGACTGCCTCCCCGTGGACAACCCTTCACTCCAAATCCAATCCTAAACCACTTTGAGGCGGACAGGACTGCGGGGGGAACACCTTATTGTAAACCCCTCATTTTCTCACTTTTCTCGAGGGTTTGGTGCATGACAGTGATTTCCCCAGGGATACCGGCACCGACAGAGCCTGAGTCCCCGTCTTCCACGTCCCCACCTTGTTTCTTCCAGCCCTGGGGTGTTTTTCCAGCGGCTCTGCCGTGGCTCGGTAGGACCCGACCGCCCGGTCAGACGCGTTTGCTCTGGCTGCGGGGTGAGTGGAACAGCGCGTTCCTCTCCGCTTGGCTGCGCCGACGGGTTTACATTGGCTTGGAAAGGGCAGGAGGATCGAGGCCATCTCATCCCAACCCCTCACTGCCGACCGTGTCTTCTCCCATCCCAAACCAGAGCCTGAAAGACCCTCAGGAGTTAAGTCTTGTCCTACATGACCCAAGCGCTGCTTTCCTTTCCTTCCTTCTGTCTCATCCCGATTTTCCATTTCCCTGTCTCCAAGGGCTTGGACTGACCTTGCCAACCCCATCCCATCAACCAGACAGCACCAGGCCTTGTTGGCTGTGGAGCAGTAACCTCCCTTGGTGGACCCTCGTCTTCTTGCGTGCAACCTCTAGCTCACACGTGTGGATGGATGGATGGGAGAGAATGGATGGATGCAAGGGAGATGATGGGAGATGGATGGATGGATGGATGGACGGATGGATGGTTGGATGGATGGATGGATGGGAGATGATGGGAGTGATGGATGGATGGGAGATGATGGTAGATGGATGGATGGATGGATGGATGGGAGATGGATGGACGGATGGATGGATGGATGGACGGATGGGAGGATGGATGGGAGATGATGGGAGATGGATGGATAGATGCACGGATGGATGGACAAATGGATGGATGAACGGATGGGAGGATGGATGGGAGATGATGGGAGGTGGATGGATAGATGGACGGATGGATGGACAAATGGATGGATGGATGGATGGACGGATGGATGGATGGGAGATGATGGGAGGTGGATGGATGATGCTGCTTGGGAAGCCCCGAGCATCCAACGGGGACCACGAGAGTGGATGAACATCTCAAAGTCTCCTTGAGGTTTGTTTGCTTCAAGAAAGGTGCTTGTAAAAGGGCTGTGGCTGCACTGTGGAGAAGGTCTCTGGGACCAGCACATGTCCACTTTTGGGGTCCATGTGCTGCTGGGGAGAAAGGCTGCATCTTGGGCCAGAATCTCAGAGCAAGGACCTCCTCATCTGGGAGCCCGGCAGCTTTGAGGGCTCCAAGGTGCGTTTTGGCCGCGCAAACGCAGCGTCACCAGAGCATTTGCGTCTCCCTGTGTTTGCTGACGAGGTGCGGCCGCCGCCGCTCGAACCGGTCATGCAGCTTTGGGACGCGTCGCCCCCCCCACACACACCGTGCTGAATCCATGTCGGCTGATGCCGAGCAGGTGATGACAGCTGGTGATGAAACCAGCCACATCTCCACTTGTGCAACCATTGGGGTTCAGGGTGGTGAGTCGAGGCAAAAGCGCCTTTTTTTCACTCGTTTTGGGGTTTTTTTTGGGCGGGGGGAGCAGCCAGGAGAGGAGAAAACCCCTGAAATTGAGGCTGCAGGTGGGCAAGAGCTGCAGCTGCACGAATTAGAGCTGGTTGTGCCCGTGCTGGTGCTCTTCTCCAAAAAAATTGCCATTTTTAGGGTCCAAAAAAGTGATCATTTTGTTGTTGCACACAGCTGAGTTCAGACAGAGAGGCTCCTCACCACCCAGCCTGGTTCGGGCAGCAATTGGGTTGTTTTCAGGTTATTTGGATACTTTCCTCCTCCTGCAAACCCTGCAGCCAGCACTGGGAAAAAACCTTTGTGTGTGGCTCCCCCTCGCCCTCCCCTTTCTTCTGCCCGTTGGAAGGGCAGCACTGGCTCCTCCTCACCCTCATTTAACCCCAAATCCACCTTTTTTTGCAGGATTTGGACATCTTCCTCTCCTCGCAGTCATTCCTTTTGGCTCCTGGGGTGGCTTTCATTTAAATAAATCATCCCTTGGGCTCATCCCCCACAACTCATCCCGCAGAGCTAATTTTTGGGATCTGATTACACCATTTTTGGATTGCTTACCCCAGCCATGGTGATCATTAAAACCAGAGAATAGTTTTAACTAATGACTTTTGTCACCCGCGGATGAGCTCTGAGGAGTGGCAGGACCCCAGGGTGGCTTTTCAGGGGTGGACGGGTCCTCCCGCTCCCGCCTGGCACTGAAATCATTAATCCGATCTCAGCGCCCTCGTGGAAACCTGAACCCAGTTCAGCTGGGACATTATTTGCCGATTCCAAGGGTGAAACTTGGTGTTTGTGCCATGTCTTAGAAGTGGGGACGCCGCCGTTTGTCACCTGACGTGGATTATTTAGGGATCAACAGGTTTTCCTTCGCAGAGGGGGGTGATTCAAATCCCACTGGGAATGGTTACAGCAATGCCTCCAGCATCTCCCAGTCTGGGCATTGGGATGCAGTGGGACTGGGGGTGCTGAGCCACGCTGAGCATCATTAAAAATAAAATAAAAAGCAAATTCTGTGGCCCCATCCTTGGTGCAAGGGGGAACACAAGGAGCAAAAGAGCATGAAAAGCAGCCGGGAGAGCTCGCCCTGGCTCCACACCAGCCCCGCTCCCTTCCCCTGGCGGCAAAGCCGCTGGTTTGGTGCCAGTTTTTCGGCTCCCCGGCGTGACCGTCACATGCTGCGGGAGGGTGACCAAGCAGTGCTTGGGTGCCCCGTGCCATCCCCCCGAGACGGCAGAGGGGACACCGAGCCCAGCCTGGGACTCATCTGAGGATGTCACCATCGCCCATCGCTGTGGCATCTCCTAAATAACCCCTTGGCTCATTTCGCCTTATTTATTTTGGCGTTTTATTGTGGTTTTTTGGCTTTGCAGATAGCACCAGGCTGCTGGGGAAGCGGCGGCCAGGCTACGGGACGCTGCAGCCGGACACCGATAAATTGCCCATGGTAGGTGCGAGGGCTTGGGGCGGGGAGGGGAGGGGGCCA
>NW_010188072.1:21843-44318 GCF_000695765.1 Mesitornis unicolor | reverse complement strand
TGTAACCTCAATGCTTAAACATAGATCATTGAACTATTTGGGAACTAGGATTGTTATTCATCCATTCTCCTATGAAACACACATATTTTAGATTTCTTGTGTTGGTTTTTTTCATCTAAAATAAGGTTCAATTGCTAGAGTAAATCAATCACATTTCAGTTTCCAGTACTTCTTGTGAGACATCTATTAAATATTTTTCCCCCTTTTGTTATTAGACTGTAATGCACAGGTGTTCTCCGTTGCTTCCTTCCTCTCTCTCTCTCCCTTCTTCTCTTCCTTCCATTGCCTTTTATTTAATATTCCAAGGGCAAAGACTGTGATTAACAGCTAACATCTCGTCAGAGCTCCCATTTTCAAACACAGCAGGTCAAAAAAGCTGTTTTAGCTGGCCTGAGATATATGAAATTCTGGTCCTAGGTGAGGGTCTCCAGGCCACAGAAAATGAAAGGATGCGCAGTATTTCTTAGGTGTATTTTGTGTGCCACTGGTTTTCATGACCCTTTCAAGCTTACTTATTTTCTACATTCAATAATATTTTCTCCTTATCCTAACTTCCTCCATTTCCATTCCCAGCCTAGAAAGGAGTATCTTAAAATTCTGCTATTAAAAAAAAATAAATCAACCTACCTCTAACACAGACCTTCTATTTCTGATATTAAACAGCCTTCTTATGAGTCTCAAAACAATATTTTACTTTTTCATTTATGCACTGTTTGTCTCATGTTTTGCAAAACATATTTCCAGAATAATGTTATGTGATACTCAAAAATAATAGTGTGCCAGAATAAAGTGGAGTAAAACAGAGACTAAATTCACAAAGTTTTAAATGTCCATTAGCTTCTACACAAAACCATTATATTTTTCCATTTCACAGCAGTAATAATACTAATAATGACAGAAAAAAATATTTCACAGCCGACGAAGTCTTTCTATTTTAAAAATCCCAATTAAGCCTCTCATTCTTTCTCACATAGTAATATTTCTCCTTTTACACCTGACTGGTTGCCTTCAGAGCCTTAAGATTCTTCTAAGATTAGGAAATCCTGTCCCACAAATGTCTGTAGAAACACTTACTGCCATGGATGTTTTGAAAACCTCAAATATACTATAAAAAATAAAATCTGGCAGAGCTAATATACACTTTAAAGATTTGGTAATTTTATTCCTTTGACAAATATTAATTTAGAGCTAAAAAAAAGAATTTATTGAATACATGCCTCTAAAAATATGTTGTCAGCAATATATAGCAAGTATGAAATGTAATGATTAATACATTAAGCAATTCTAGGCATGCATACGAATGCTCAATAAATGTAAATATCTTCTGTTTTCTTTTACTGAAATTGCTTGATCATAAATTGCATAAGTGACTTGTCTTAAATATTTTGCAATGCTCACTTCACTTCCTGGATGGGTATACCTCTGAGCACAAAATAGTGAAGCAAAAAAATATTCCTGCTCCTTCACAGAGGAAAAGACAACTGGCTTCAAGGCATTCAAATTTTAACTCACCAAGAATCATTATTGTCTTCTGAAGCTTTTACCGCTCTTATTTCTCCTTCAGTACTTGCACACAAGTACTCTGATACATTTCATTCACTGTTTCAAAGATACTCAGATTTTCCACCATTATAATTAAATTGAAAAGGAGATGAAGGTCTATATGTCATTATAGGAATCTGGTATCTTTGCAGAAAAATATTTTCACTTCATTCCTGGAAGCATCTTAAGAGATCTCCATCATGATCTTAAATACATCTATATAGCCTTATGTCTTTCCTAGGGTCATAAAAATGTCACTGAATACTGTGCATGAATTTGGGACAAAATTTCTACAGGTACATTGAGTTTTATGATGAAATCAAGAATATACTTTGAGGAATGAGAGCATGTGTTCACAAGATCCTGTGAACATTTTAATTGCAACTAGGAAGTCTTTCTCATTCTACTTTGGAGAACCATTTGGGCTCTGCTGAGGCAATCTGACATGACATTGGCCCTGTCACCATAGTAAGGTCTGATGCGTCCTGGCACAAACTTAATTTTAGATTGCAAAATCTGTACTACATTATGAAAGCAATTCAAATGCTTTCCTAAATTCTCATTGATTTTACCTGCTTAAAAATACCTACATATTCTACATTCTTCAAGTGTTTTGCTTTCTTTCAAATAAATAAACAAAAAAAACATACATTATTATGTGATATGCATAAACAGCATCAATGCCTGGGCATTACATGTATCCGTGCTTACACTGAACACTTCTTGTCAGTGTTTGGGCCCAGCACAAGGAATGTTGACTCAGTTTGACAACAAAATTAATTGAACTTCAGTTGTCACTACACCATAGGTATTTTTCTCATGAGTTCTACATGTTGCTGTGGAGCATGAATCCACAGAAATATAATAAAGTTTAGGAAGCCTCTTAACTGTTGCTTAATGCCATACCTCTCGTGCGTTCCATAGTTTCTCCTTAAGAAGGATTGTCATTCTTCATATTTGCACAGACATGAGATTCTAGTTTGAGAACTATTGTTTCTGATACCATCATGTGCTGTTGACAGCTCATATAATTTTCCGTAGGAAAAAAATGCTCTGACAATTCACAATAAAGACATCATTTACATAAGGAATGAGTATACCAACTGAGATTTGTCTTTAGAAATGGGCAAAGAATGAGTGCAAAAAGCACTAGCAATTCATAGCACTACCTGAAATTGTTTTAAGTTGAAATGACACTTTGTCTGAAGTTAGAACTAAATGGAAAAAGGTAAGTAGTTTTATGGTCTCCAAAGTCTCACCGATTTCTCTGTTTAGATGTATCTCTTATTGGATCCTTTCTTGGAGCCAATGTAGATATAGCGGATGACTGAGAAGAGTCAGGAGTTCCAGTAAAGTTAGTCAGCTGTGTTTGAGATTGATGGGCTTTAATAATATTCTCATTCATGAAAACTACTGATAATACTCACACTGACTGCAGATTCCAGATAGAGTTCTACATGACCATGAACCAAAATATATCAAAAGTGTTTACACCTTCATGAGAAACTTTATATCTGATGTGAGTTTAGTGATGTGTATTTTTTGTTAACATAGAGATAGACATCATCTCCAGCCATTCCTATTCCCAGAGAGCAACACCAATATCATCAGAATTTCTGAAATGAGAGGAACTGCGAAGGGATACTATCATATAAGACATACTGTCATATATATTGGTTGTTTGTTTCCAGGGGGAGAAGGGTGTTGGTCTGTTAAAATTTATGTGTTTGTTTGTTGGCTGAATACAGGGAGATCTGGAATACATCTGTGATCACAGTAGGTATTTTTCACATTTAGGGGAAAGACATGGAATGAGCAGTGAACAAAGCATGTAGCTGCTTGTTCAAAGTATTCATAACTGAATGTGAAATAACATGAGCGAAGATATCTTTTGGCATCTCAGTTAATAGTTCAGACTGCTCTAATATGACAATGATATATATTGTCTTTCTACAATGTCTTTTAATGTGCAACTTTTGGTAATTAGAATATCAACACGTAGAAACATGAATGGATTTCACCCAGCCTAGCAGATCTAAAAACAAAGCAAGTTTTAAAGAATAGCAAAATTATCAACATAAAATTTAATTTTCATACTATTATGATGCTATTATGATGTATACAATGGCAATGTGCCTATCGATAAGCAACATAAATTTTCTGTCTCTGAATTGGACCATGAATATCATATGCACTGATCTCTTGGGAAAAAGAAATCTTACAATCTGTAAGCTTTCTGTATGTTATGTTTTACGTATAAGAAATAAATTTTCTTATGTCATTCCATCCATTTCAATAGGCAAAGATAAACCTATGCTAGGCTGTGTTAGCATGTTTCCCATTGGTGTTCACTAGTAGCAGTATAAAGGATTAATTGCAAGTGGTCACAGGATTAATCATGGCCCAGTTATGGTGGGAATACTAAAGTTTCTGCCACAAACCTGCTTGATTGTCCAAATGCACAAACTTAACTATCCCAGCTGCAAGTTGACCCTTTGTTATTAAAACATCATTAAAACAGCTGCTAAGATATTGGGAAGTGATTTCTTTCTCTTGCTTAGCTTGATCATTTTTCACCATGTGTATACTCTAAATTGTGTAGTCTCCACCAACAGTAAGAAAACCAAATTCTTGCTTTTGTCTTCAGTAGGGTTTTTTTTGCAAAATGCTTACTAAGTATTTCAGAACATACTGTAATTTTTTCTATTATCTATAAAATGGAATATGTTAATATTTATTAATAGTACTGTTAATTTCAACTACATTTTTCCAGAATTCCAACTTTTGCTTTCTAAAATAAAACAAGCAAGACTAGAAAATAAGTTTTGTGATGGAACATGGACTGTGTCTCCTTTGTTTTAGCCTGTTTTCAAAACTGTAGTTGCCCTTGCCAGGAATCACGTATTTTAGCAGCATGAGAAAAACAAAGCTAAAACATAGTCATACAAGTTTCATAGCTATGTACATCACCTATTTTCTCTAGACTACTAGTACCAGATACTGGTAAATTAATGTCTTTGAAGGGTTCCAGGGGAGAGAGGTTACTACTCCTTTGCTCTTTAATGGGACCACTTAAGAGAGCTGTTGAAAACTCAGTACAAATAATGGATTTTAACATCACACAAACTGACGGGAAAGAAGTGTGCAATTTACACATTTTGCTCTAGTGGTAGTATTGATTCTGTCCTATAAACCAACTTGTCTCCACATAAAACAAACAAAAAAATGTTTTAACTGAAATGCACCAACGTCTCCAAAACATCTGTTTTCTGAAGGGGGGGAGGAAGAGAGAGGGAGAGGGAGAGACAAAACAACCTAGAAAAGCAAGGAGGGACATAGCTTTGTTTCTGCCCCGATAATGGTCCTATCTGTGAAAATAAGGGGTGTGAAAATCATCAAAAGCATTCAAGAACTTTTGCAAGGTGGGCAGAGAAATATGCTTTCATTCTGATAACCTTGAACTGTCAGAAAGACATAATAGGGAAGAAACTAGATAGTGGGAAACATTAAAATAGTGAGAGGGCATTGGACGGTGTCATTGTTTAATCCCAGCCAGCAACCAGGCACTACACAGCTGCTCAGTTACTCTCCCTCAGTAGGATAGGGGAAAGAATCAGAAGAGTAAAAGTGAGAAAACTCATGGATTGAGATAAAGACGGTTTAATAGTAAAGAAAAAGCTGCACACACAAGCAAAGCAAACCAAGGAATACAGTCACTACTTCCCATTAACAGGTATTCATCCATCTCCAGGAAAGAAGGGTTTTGCCATGCATAACGGTTACTTGGGAAAACAAAGACCATAACTTCAAACACACCACCCTCTCCTTCCTTCTGCCCACAGGTTTATACACCAAACATGGTGTCATATGATATGGGATACCCCTTTGGTCAGTTAGGGTCAGATGTCCCAGCTGTGTCCTCTCTCAACTTCTTGTGCACTCCCAGCCCACTCGCTGGTGGAGTGGTGTGAGAAGCAGAAAAGACCTTGATTCTGTGGAAGCACTCCTCAGCAATAACAAAAACATCCCTATATTAGCAACACCATTTTCAGCACAAATCCAAATGTAACCTCATACTAGCTA
This sequence comes from Mesitornis unicolor, assembly GCF_000695765.1. NCBI lineage: Eukaryota > Metazoa > Chordata > Aves > Mesitornithiformes > Mesitornithidae > Mesitornis > Mesitornis unicolor. The sequence continues at coordinate 38,693 of NW_010188072.1, read as the reverse complement.
CTGTGAAGAAAATGAACTCTATCCCAGCCAAAACCAGCATAAATGGATTTAGAAGTAGAGAGCTATATACATGAGAAAGTTTTTCTGGATAAAGATCTTCTTTCTGTTTTGAGTAGCTAGTTCTCCAGTAGTAACTAGAGAAAGTCAAGCCTTATTCTTAGCCATATCAACATAAACTTTGTCTGCAAACTTGTTAAAATTAAATAAACACAGGTAATGTAAAACTCTGATTTCTAGAAAATAGCAAGAAGAAATAATAAAACACTTCTACGTGTCTTAAAAATAAGAATAAGATGGGAAGCAGGCTACACAGATTCATTAAGGACAAATCATGTCAAACTTATCTAATTTTTTTTGTATGAAAAGTTAACAGGACTTGTGGCTGAAAGGAAGTATGTCACACATGCAGACTTCAGTAAGGTATTTGACATTGTTGCACATGACATTTTCATAAGTAAGCCTTGGAAATATAAAACAAACTATATTGGACTTTGGTGATCATAGCTGTTTGGAAAACCACACAGAGAATAATTATCAGTGGTTCACTGTCAAACATCAAATTGGGCTCTTCAGGAGCCTGTCCTTGATTTAATAGAATTCTATGTTTTCATTGCAATGTTGGATGAGAGCACAGAGAGTAAGCCTATTAAATCTACAGATGACACCAAACTGGGACAGATGCAAAGACATCAGAGGACAGTATTAGAGTTTGAAATTGTCTTGTCAGGTTGGGAAAGAAAGTCACATGCAAACCAATAAGGGCAAATGCAAAACTCTATACTTAGAACAATGAATTCAACAAATCCATAATGGGGAATATCTAGATGAACAGCAGTATTGTCTCTGCCAGACCTATTTTTGTTTAAATAGGAAAATTACCTTTGTCTAAGCATTGCTGCTCCTTCCCATTTTAGTATCTATCCAATGAGATCAATTTGGCTTGCCTCAAATATTCACTGCTCATTTCCTTTTCTTTGTCACAAAGTGCTTTGGATTATGTTCCCTGACCCAGAAATTTTCTCATTTCTTTTTCTGTCTCATGCACTATACTTCTTACCAAACAAGACTGCCTCTGAATATTCACAGAGTACTCCCTTGTTCCTACAGTCTTTGACATTTTTCTCCATTCAGTACACTGGTATTCTCACCTTCCACCTCCTAGTTCTCACCACCTTCTAAGAGACATAAACAATAGCACTTCTGCAAAGTATTCATTCTTCCTTTTCATCTTATCTTTTCCCAGTTCTCTCTCGCTTGTCTCTCGTTTCTTCATTTGTCTTGGTAAGCATATATATTAATTAGTTGTAAATCATGTAGATCTTCCTTGTTTCTGATCTTGCAATGTACTAATATAAGTCAAAGGTCTATGCATTTTTTCCCTAAAAAAAAGAGAGGGAAACTCCTACCTAGAAATTTTCAATTGAAAGACTGATGTTTGTATTAAATAACTGGAATCTAGTGTTTATCTTGATAAGCAGACTGTTTACCTACAAACCCTGAGAGATTCATGTGGTCTTCAATACGTTGGAGCAAGCATTCAGTTCTTCCAATGTTTGTTGAAGGCATATGATTGGAGCAGCTCTGTGTTTTGATAGCAAGATCCGTAGGAAGGTGTAAAATTATTTTAAAGACCTATATCTCCTGTGTTCTGAATAACTCACAGGCACAATCTGGATTTCCCATCAGGCACTCATCTCCAACCCATCTCTTCCATTACATGGAACACTTACACTCTATTCAGTTACATTGACCAGTTTGTTGTGTCTTAAACCACAGGTTTGGCAAGAAAAATCTTATCCTTTCATCACTTTTCCATCAGCTAACCATCATAGATCCACAGACCATTCTGCTCCCACTTAATCATGTTCCCAGAAGCATTCAGATCAGTCATTAATTGTCAGGCTGCTGAGTCTGGATATGGGTCTGCAGCAGCAAATATGGATTAAAGATACACAGAAAGGTTGACTGCCAATGTTGCAGTTAAGCACAAAGGATCTAAGCCTGAAAAGCTGAAAATGAATCATCAATTTCATTTTTAACAAAAAAGTGTGAAGAAGCTTTAGTGAGATGAAAAAATAACAGTCTTTCTTGATAAAATATGCACAAAGATTTAAAGAAGTTGTGGATCAAGAGGAGGAAGTCTAAAGGGAAGCAAGGGGAATGATCAGATTGTTAGGAAATACATAGGATGATACAAGTGTGAAGTTCTTTCTAAAGAAGATTGAGGAAGAATTTTTCTCTTTTATTTTGTGACTGTCAACATCAGCATCTGCTCATGAATTAGCTCTTGAATCTTCCCAATCAACACAGACCAAGATAAATCCACTCCAAAGGACAAGTCTGTGCATTTGTAAGCCGTAAGTGTGCAATATCACTATAGAAGGTCCTATAGAGCAGTATTCCTATCATGACATGCTTTTACTGTTTCTTCTTGTTTCAGATCAGTCTAAACACTTGTTACGTAGATTTCTGGCAGAAAAAAAATTTCAGTTCTGACTGAGAAATCTATAAGCAACTTCTCTTCCTCTTCTCCACCGGACTCATGTGACATATTCTTGAAGCACTGTACAATAACTTAAAAAAAATAGAAGTTTCACAGCCATATTTAAAGTAAACTCCACTTGATTATCTGTTGGTAAATGGCAAGTTTAGATGCTTCTGTGACTCATTTTAGGATAACTTTTAAGAGCATCTGAGGCCAAATGTGACTATGAAACAACACTTCTAACCTTAAAAATAATTTTTAGCCCTGTTTCTTCACAAGAAGAAGTAAAATTATGCCTTCCCTTTTCATTGTACTTGTTTCCTTTTCTGTCAGAAAAAAAGATATAAAATCGCCTATGTATCCTGCTTTATTGATCATAAAGGTGAGAGTATAAATCTCACTTAATAATATAGTAGGGGGATGAATATGCAGTCCTTTCAATTAAAAAGAAGCACTCCAATAAGAATTCTGTAAACAATTTCTCAGAAAGTTAAGACAGTGCTAATACTAGCACAGGGAATGACAGTCCCCAAGTTTGATCTTGTTCCCTGTGTTTTATTTTTACACTGAAGTTAAATTTCATGTATAAGTGGACAAGGACTTTGATGAGTTAAGAAGCTAAATAAAATTGAAAATACAATATAAAAATATAAAAATACACATAGATACAAGATTGTTCAAGTAAAGACTGCAGGACTGGTGATTTTAATGTCAATATTTACAAATACTGGTATTTTACCAGTTATGAATATGAAGAAGTGATAAAATTGTAGATTTCTTCCATGAATACTTTTTCTTCACTGCAAACTAGTGAAGAGGATAGATATTTTGCCTGTCAGTAGTTTCTACTGGATAAAATAGATTAATATGTAACAATAATTATCTGAGATTTTTAGTTCCAAAATAATTTAAAAGGTTAATTCTTGATATTTTTATTATCTTTTTCATCAAACACTCACGTATCTAATTTGTATGTAAAATTGCTAAAGGGAAAACTTCCCACATAAACATCTTCAGGTAAAGTATTTTCACTCAGATAACTCAGCTGGAAAGACTGAAATCTAACAGAACACCTCAACTAGCATGAGCATGTTCATTTAAATCAGGTACGAATTAGTTATCTGTGTGTTCCTTCTATAAAATCAAAAGTGACGTAGGATTATTATATTGCATAGGTGGAAACAAATTTGTTAAACATAAGGAGATTTTAATGTTGAGGATTAAAAAAAATATAGGACTACAATGCACTTTGTGCCAATTCTTAGTTAAATTGGATACACTTCATCTAGAATCTACAACTCACTCTTTTGGTTATATATCCCTTCATATTCTGTGAATCTGGTGGATATCAGCTACTAATAATGTATTTAAGTTTGTACTTAGACACAGTTACTTGACACATTTTGAAATTCTAGGTTTTACTTCCTAATCATTTTAGAAATTGAATTAAATTTAATTGTACAAGCTATGTCCCTGCAAAGACATAGTATGCAAGTTACAAAATGAAAAGCATTGACAAAACAGGTGAAAACATGTTTTATTAAAAGTGTCTTGAAAACTGGTAAGTGGTGGAAGATCTTGCCAAATATTGAAGGTTTTCAGGGCAGCTTTCTGAAACATAAAAGCCAAATCAAGCAGACATTCATGTTTCATATAGACCTGTCTCTTACCATAAAAATAATTCAGAGTTTAGGACATTTGCTGCTAACAATGTTTTTTTTTCATAATAAATGACAGATTCCCAAAGAAAGTAATGCATTTCAATGTTACTGGCTTCTCAGCCTCAAAAGTAACAAAAATAAAACCAGATGAGTACTGTGATGTTATGAATCATAGGCAGCAGAAATAACCTTCCTATGGTACCATCTACCTTGGATTCTCAAGATTATTATAAACAGCATTAAATGATAACATTGTGCACGTTTTGCCTTTTTTTTGTTTTGTATTATAGACAGTAGATTAAGTACTCTGAGAGCATTCTAGAATATTGCTAGGAAAACAATAACAGTGAAAGAAAAAGTGTATATTGAAATTATACCTTTTTCCCCTTTTTTTAGCTATGGTCAAAAATATGCTTTAGAGCCAATGTCCCTACTGCCACTTCTTACTATGCAGAGCAAGCGCAGAGAACACAAAGTAGACTTATTTCAAATGAAACTAATTTAAGATATTCATTCCAAGCATGCACCTAATATCTGCCAGCTGCCAACAGGCATCCAGTCCAGGACACAGACTAGAGCCAGTTTGAAATAACCCTCTCCTCCCCAAAACATCCATATAACATGGACTCTGGGTTCTTGGCACTATTTGCTTCACATCACAGGTCCATTACTATTGTGGTGCACTGCTTGGTAATATAGTCTAGAGACACCTATCATAATTGGCAAAACTGCTTCAGGCTATAGGATTTTGAAATATATCTACTAAGTTCAAGACACCACAGAGGTCCTTATTAGTGGTAGTTCCCCTGTGCAACTGTAATCTTTGAGAGTCATATTGCTGGTGACTTATTCCCAGAGGTGGACATATACAAACCCACCCAGGTCTCAGAAGCCAAAGGCAGGGACTGGGAGAATGAAGAACTGCCCACTGTAGGAAAAAAATCAGGTTTGAGAACATCTAAGTAAATTGAAGGTGCACAAATCCATGGGACCTGACGAGATGCATCCACCGTCCTGAGGGAACTGGCAGATGAAGTTGCTAAGCCACTATCTATTGCATTTGAGAAGTCATGGCAGTCTGGTGAAGTTCCCACTGACTGGGCAAGGGGAAACATAACCCCCATTTATAAAAAAGGAAAAAAAGAAGACCCGGGAAACTATAGGTCAGTCAGTCTCACCTCTGTGTATGACAAGATCATGGAGCAGATTCTCCTGCAAACTCTGCTAAGGCACATGGAAAATAGCGAGGTGATTGGTGACAAGTAACATGGCTTCGTCAAGGGAAAATCATGCCTGACAAATCTGGTGGTCTTCTATGATGGGGTTACAGCATTGGCAGATAAGGAAAGAGAAACTGACCTCATCCACCTGGACTTGTGCAAAGCATTTGACACTGTCTCACATGACATCCTTGTCTCTAAATTGGAAAGACTGTGGAAAAACAGACCATTCAGTGGATAAGGAACTGGCTGGATGGCTGCACTCAAAGACTTATGGTCAATGACTAGATGTTCAAGTGGAGACCAGTGACTACTGGCATTCCTCTGGGGCCAATACTGGGACCAGCAATGTTTAACATCTTTGTTGGCAACTTGGACAGTGGGATTGAGAGCATCCCCAGCAAGTTTGCCAATGACACCAAACTGACACCAGACTGACACCAATGACACCCACCTCTCCTATGAAGCCAGGCTGAGAGAGTTGAGGTTGTTCAGCTTGGAGAAAAGAAGGCTCTGGGTAAACCTTCCAGCCTTCCAGTATTTGAAGGGTCCTACAGGAAAGGTATAGAGGTACTGTTTAAAAGTGTACGTAGTGATAGGACAAGGGGTAATGGCAATAAACTGGCAGAGGGTAAATTTTGATTAGACATTAGGAAGAAATTTTTTACTGTGAGGGTGGTGAGATACTGGAGCAGGTTGCCCAGGGAAGTCGTGGATGTCCCCTCCCCAAATCAAGGGAGACTAGGTTGGATGGGGCTTTGAACAACCTGGTCCAGTGGAAGGTGTCCCTGCCCATGGCAGAGGTGTTGGGCAAGGTGTTCTTTAAGGTCCTTTCCAACCCAAACCGTTCTATGATTCTATGATTCTATTAAATGGAAACTGAGCAGGGAAAAAAAGGTGTTGTCTATTTCAGGAAGCAAAAATATGTTGCCTGAGGTTAATTCAACAAAATAAAATATCCTACTCAGAATTTGTAATCAGATAACTCATATGATTGTTTCAATATTTGTATTATTTTCAATATTTGTATTATTTTCAATATTCATTTTCTAACAAAATTTTTGTCATTATTCTTGTTTAGCTCTAATTAGGCAGACAAAAAATGATATATCTTAAAAAGCAAACACTCTTTAGTGAAAGAGAGAGAGAAAAGCAGCTGTGATCTTCCCTGGCTTTCTCAGTGACACAGCAGATCAGTTGTGCAAGTGAGAATAGAGACCATATTTTCTGAGCCATAAGCTTGCAAATTTAATAAAAAAGTTATTTTTATTCTCTATTTAAGTGTAATTAGTTTTGGGTATAGAAAAAACACTTTACCAAAATAGTTTGGGAAGTAATCAGTAAGGAAGAAAATAAACTTGTAGTTAGTTTCTGAGTTAATAAAAGGAGAAGTTTAATATATATGCTTGGAAAATATCTAGCACAGTTAAACAAGATTCATGTGAAACATATCCAACCATCAAAAAATGAAGGCAATTAGCAGCAATTATAGAGCTTCTTTCCCAAAACTATGTACTGTAAATCCTTTTAATCAGGGAAAGCACCAATAACTTCAAGCCAATGTGTGTCTGAACAGGAAGCCTAGTATGTAAGAACACTTTGCTCTTAATTAACTTTTGGATACCACTTTCTGCAGATTACTATCAGCAGAGGTGCTGCATAGAGGAAACTATGTATTTAAGATTCCTATTAAAGGATTAATTGTATTTTTAAGTGCAATATGGTAATGAGAAGTAATGGTTGCTTGCTGGAGGTATACTGTACTTAATAGGTTGGTGGATTAAACAGTCCCTGCATTAAAAGGAATTATTGTATTTGTCATAAATACCTTTGAGGATAATTTTGCTTTCAACTGCTGGAGGAATTCTTTGATACAAAACATGAAGAATTACATGAAGGTGACAGGAGAGGCAGTCTGCATCTGTCAGGTGTGCTCCTGATCACAGGCCAAGAAAACTTACAAAGTAACCTGGGGCACATTACATTTAGAAAACAAACCCTGTTATCAAAAATCAAAGAATCCAATGCAGTCAAACATTTTGTATTTGGAAAGAAGGGAAGAAGTAATGCATTTGGAATTTATTGTGTTTCTGTACTAGCTGCACTTTTTCTGCTGCACTAACCCCTCAGTTAGAGGACAACTGTGTTTTTAACAATATCTGCTACTGTAATGTAAAAATGAAGCTGCAAAAGTTAAGTTCTCACTTTTTTAACACAAGCCCCAAGCCATGACCACAAAGGGCAATTTAAGGAGGGGAAAATAAAACCAAAATACAAAACAAACAAACAAAAAAACCAAACCCAAGCCAAGACTAAAACCTGAAGGACCTATCCAGAGTGAATACTTTTCATCTGCTGCTTCAAGACTGGGTAGTTTCATACGAATTATTTTTCATGGGAATTTTGCAATAATCTGTTCTAACCCCACCTACCCTTTCATGTTGGATATGGTTGGTAATTGTGCAAGGGTATGGGTGGGGGGGAAATTGCAGCTGTGATTTTGGTGTAATTTAGTTTCTAGAGACTGAAGTATTTTAATTTTAGCAAGTGTATAATCTAAAGTAAGCCTTTTCCTACAAAAGATGTAGACTTGATGTACTTCCTTTCAACTTCACTGCAGTTACTGGGAGCTGACATTGCTGTGGAGCCAGGAGGGAGACAGTAAGGTTAAAGCGGGGCTTAGCTTTGTTTTGATTGAGTGGGGAGGACTGCACAAGAGGACAACCATATTATGTGGTGAGTGTGCACAAATACAAGTATAATGCCAAGGAGAGGGAGAAGGGGGAGAGTGAGAAACAAACTTTAAAAGACCCCATAAGAAGGAATAAAAGAAGCTAAAGTGATAACAAGACATTCTAATATACATCAAGTGTGAATAAGAGCTTATGACTGAATGCTTTAAAAACTGTAGGAATTGACAGTATGTTGATACTGAAAAATCTAAGAAATACAATTTGTTTTCTGAACAGTTTAGAAATAAACTCTGTGCCAGGGTAAGTGTTAGATCTGTTCCTCAGTCTGATTATCATCTGTCATCCAAAAGTGTTAGCAAATGAAAGAAAGTCTAAGGTAATAGGTAATCAAAAGAAAAGGCCAAACTGATGTGTATTGACAGCCAAAGTCAGCTTGCCAGTGCAAGTCAGTTTTTCCAACTGCTAAGCCAGTGAGTCAAATAAAAAGATGATTGTTCCTGAACCCAATTAAAGACAATTCTGAGCTTCTTTCAACTTATCCCATTAAAACCTTCAGTAAACCACCACCTAATTTTTTATTATAATTATTTGTGTAAATGCTAGCTCATAGACAATTATTATTAACTGTAGGAACTCATATGAAATACTGGATTGACTTTGTAGAAAAGCATTGCATAAAATTTAAATGGCTTTAGAAATAAGGAACTTTAAACAGTATGGTTTTCTGAATCAATTCAAGCAATTCATAAAATCTCAACTAGCAAGTTTTGAAAAGAGCATGTATGGTTTGTGTTTTTTAGCAGCTTGAGAGTCGAGCTAGTGGTAAATCTGATTATACTGAAAACTTCTTTGCAGTTTATGCAATTAAAGAATTGCATTGGTCTGCAAAGTTGAGGATGTTTTGTTACAGTTTCAGCTCTAAAATATATTTATCTGTTTCAAATTTTTCATGTTCTCCCTAGTAATCACTATTTATTCTGTGTGTCAGCTGGATAGATTCACAGTTCTAAGTCTTAGGACATTTATTTTCTCCTTTGCATTCACATGGTCTGTGGCAGGCTCCTCAGGATTTTTTAAAGGTTTTGCACTATCAGCAAAGAACACTTTCCCTTAGCCCAGATCTATATATTCACACCTCTTCTTCACTAAACATCAAACTTTGCTAATTATTCATCTTCATTAGGATTGTGTTTGAATTTGTTGAGAATCCCCAGAACAAGTCATATTTCAGCCTAGGAAATTGTCTACCTTTTCATCTTAGTTAGTCTAAAGCTTTATAGAGATAAATCTGTTCTAATACCAGAGAGACAGAGGAATGACCTTCCAACAGAGATATAGACCTTTACCCATTTTGCCTTATATCCTATCTCTGAGAATTATAAACCAGGCAACAGAGGTATATGACTTGTTTCACTCATCCAGCATCCCATAATCTGTGTTTTAGACACATTTTTGCTGATTACCAGTTTGCCTGGTAATCAAATTTTGGAAATTAGATGTCCATACTTATCATTCTGCAAAATGATCAGAAGATCCCTGAATTCTCTTTGAGACTTTCTTTTCCTGTAATAGTCAATTCAGTCTAAGAAATAGATGACTCACATCAGTAGCTTTTATATTTAAAATGCACATTTCTTTTGAACTCTCTGATTAATTCCACTTAGCCTAGTAATGTTTTATTATTCATATAACTAGTTTGCTCTAAGAACTCATTCACCAGCTCTTCATTCTGAGATTTCCCCAGTTCATCTCCCGAAATAAAGAACCAAAACGTGTATACAGGAAATTCCCTGAGCTCCATCTTAGTGAATGTCAAGGGAGATGACTTACTTAGCTTTTATGCTGCAGTCTTATTGTTCTAAAGAATGTCAGAGGCCAGTTCAGGTGATTCTCTGCTTCTTTAGTGCAACAGACCTTAAGGACAGTAAAGTCAAGACAATACTGATACAAGCATAGTCCTTGGAATTCTTCTCTATACTACCAGATTCCAGATCCATGGAAACATATTTTTTCCCATTAATTCTTCCGTATCATTACACAGAGGATCATCAGTTCTCATGCATATCCTAGAATTGTAGGAAATAACATAGATCTGATTCAGACTATAGCATGCAGCCTACACCCAGTTTAAAATGCAAATACTTAGAATTGTGAAATTAATTTCAGCACAAGTGAGCTCTCTGTGGACAAGCATTTACAAAGAAAATAACAGATAGGACATCCAGTTTAACTGTGGCTTTTCAAGATGTTATGACCGCACAGATTACACTACAGATTGATACTAACTAGGTGTCTCTCGCTGGCATTGAGGGAGGCAGGGGGCTGGTGAAGGTAGAGAGTGGACATTGTGTAGCCATGGCTAAGTGAATAATGGTGTGGTAACTTGGTAGACTTAAAGAGCAAAATGCAGCCATACAGATTCTACTACTCAAATTGAATGTGATTTCTTGTTGCAAGGATTCTTGTGTATCAAGAATGCCAAGAGTGGAGGTGCTTAGCTTAGTCCTTTTCACAGTTCCTCTCCAGCAGATGAGTTAAACCCAATCCATGTCTATAAATACCAGCGCTTTAATTGACCAGTGAAGTAGAGAATATTATCAAATAAGAGGTAGACTTCAAGAAAAAATACATGTATTGAAGTTATTAATTAAATCTAGCATCCCCTTTACAACTAAAGCTGAAGGAGAAAATCCAAACTAATTTGTTGCAAAATACTGCTATGAATGGTAACAGTACTGACAAAAAATGAACACTTATACACACACTTATAAGAACAGCTATGTTTATGTATTTTATGCATTATATATATGAACACTAGTACCAGTGTAATAAGATTCTCCAGTGGAGAACCTCATACCAAGTCCACTGTATTAGAGAAGTATTAGAAAAAGATTCTCTCACAGTAAAAAACAGAGAAGCTGAAAGTCTGTGATGTTGGCATAAAATTTGAAAAGGAGCTAACAAGACCCCAGAAATTTTTAATAACCAACATGGAAAAACTCACAGTAGGATATAGTGTTATTATTTGAAACAGGTGTATTTTCTGAGTTCTTGCACCTTGTTGCCTGTGCTGTTTCATTTTATCTCCCTGGTATGTGTTCCGATAGTATATCTTACATAGTCACTGGCAAAATTTTCAAATAGTGCACACCTAATAGCAGTTATTCAGTATTTTGTTTTGCCTACCCATTGTTTAAGGCATACTTCTTATCATATTTACAGTATTTAATTGATACTAGAGTCTCTTACCAGTGAGAGAGAGTCACATCAGTCTGGAGTTGAACTTTTCCAGACTGAAGTTGCCCTGTGTTTTTTTACTTGTCCATACTGTTAAATGGGTGTGATGTAGAGGATATACAGAAAGTGCATGCGTTATGTAGAAGTATGTGGCACACCAAATTCTCCCTGACAGACTTACTGGTTAACCAGCAGCCTCACAGGGCAGTACACAATACTGCTTGTATGGTTAGATAGTTCAATTGTTGTTCAATTTGCCAGTTACAAAAAGTTTTGGTGTTATTTTATAATATTTAGAATCACTTTACTATCATGACACTGGGAACTTATCACAGCATTGGCACCTGTAACTAATGGCCATTGAAATATTTGTACTGAAGTGGCAGATGCACTGATCAGACATGGTTCAGAAGAAGAAAGTGCAACTACCTAAGCAGCACTTAGACAGTGAAGTAGACTGTGAAAAGGTGAAACTTGAATATTCAAAATTGTGAAGGCTAAGGCAGAAGATGCTGAAGGACTGGTGGTGCTGTGCCTGCAAAAAAGGTGACTTTTGTGCTTATGCCAGTACAGCCATCTATCTGCACGCTCACCAACCTTGATTTGTCATAGTTATGATCCAGACTCCAGTTTATCCATTTTTTTTTCACCCACAATTGCATTTCACCAGTGTAGAGGGGGAGGAGGCTTAAAAATAAACAAACAAACAAAACTCCACAAACTTGCTTATTTTCAAAATAAACTGTCCAATAATTAAACTTAAAGGGATCATTTCCTTAAGAATACCTACCCTCAACTTTTAAAAATAGTATGAATAATTAAGTTGACAATTAAATATTTCACTTCTAGACAAATTAAATGTTTTGTTTGAGTCAAACATATATATTGCTTCCCATCTTTGTGTTCCCGTGAGAAAAATGAGAGAAAATCATTTCAGGTTGGTCCAAAATTGATTTTTTCCACAATTTTTCAGGTCAGCCAATGAAGTGAAAAATCGATTCTTCACACAGCTTTAACTCAAGTCTTTCTCAAATATAGAATTATAACTTTCCTCAAGAGCATTTTACATGGCATTCCTCACTTCATAAATTAATTTATCTTAATTTGACATAGATTAATTAATTTATCTTCATAATACTTTTGCAAAAGAACTGGGATTGCTATTTTGATTTCACACAGGAGAAGTTGAGGTTTAGTTAGATTAGAGAGTAAAAATTGCACTTTTGGGTGCTCCTCACAGCTACAATCTAATTTAGCAGAGTAGTTCTCTGTTGTAAAACTACAGAGCTCAGGGTATAGACTGTTTAAACGGTCAAAGCACACTTCCTACAGACAGCAGCTTCCTCTGTGCTTCTATAGTGCCTTTGAGAACAAGAACAAATATTTTTATACTGAATACCCAAGACAGGAATACAGGTGTTCGCTGTGAAAAATTTACTTTAAAGGACCATCACACAGGAACCAGTTCAGAAGCACAACAGAGTTAGAAATACTTGATAAAATAAAAGAACATTTCCCTCTAACAGTAAAATGTACATACAGGGTTGGATTCTGCCATGTTCCAACAGGAGTAAGCTACAGTACTCTACTACAGTACTCTGTTGCAAGCCATCAAAAGCTGCTGCCAGAAATAAAAGACTACACAGTGAGGAATATAGAATGAGACCATGAAATTTAGATCTTGATTACTACAACAATAAAGATCAATAATATGTTTGAAAATCTCTATGTGCCTATATTGTTCATCTTAATTAATTTTTAAAAAATTATTCCATGGCATAGTACTGAGATACAAGACAGCAACCCACTTAAAATCATATGGGCAGAAATCCTGTATCTTTGTATCACACCATTAAAGTAAATCTAAACTTCGTGATTTGTCTGCCTGAACATCTTCCTTAAGTCTCATTACAGGGCAAAGTGAAGTGATTTTCATTTCTGAGATATGATTAAACTCACATTCATGTGCTGATTGAGGTTTAGAATCTTTTATTGGAAAAAAATATAGACTTCAGAGCTAGCAGTGTAGGCTACAGTATGACACTCTCTGAGACCATTAAGTTTAATCCTTCCTTCAGACTCACTCCGGGGGTGATTTCAATTAAATTTGTTCAAAATTTATCAGTTTCCTGCATGTAGGCATAAATGATTCAAAGGCACTTACATATTCACTGAGCAGAATGTATTGAAGTGTACACATTATTGTTATAACTTTTCACAGTTTTTTCATAAATTTACCTAATAGGAGCTTCTATTATTCAAAACTCTTGTCCTCTGCATTAAATGCTCTTGGTGTTCATTTGGAAATAAAATTGGTTTTCTATGCAAATTTTAATAATACTCCTTAGCCATCAAAAATGCCCTTTTCTTTGGCATGCTGGTACAGCTATTTCCTAGAGAAAGCATAATGGCATTTAGTTTACTAATGATTTGGAAAGCCATTTTCTGTCCACTGCTATTGAACATGACATCATTGATTCCGACATGGTTTTCAGAAGACAAGACGGAGTCTGTACATGGAATTCATCATCGTTTCTTTATTTTCCCAATTATCATCATGGGAGGTGTGCTTTTAAACTAAACAATTTTATCAGTGGTGAGAAGACAAACAAGTAAAACAGCACAAGCATCTCAGAGATAACATTAGAGTGAGCACTTAGTTCACAATAAATGTGTTTGCTCTTATCTATCTACAAGAACCTATTAGACATCTTTGTGCCCTGAAGGATTTATCTGCAAGAACCTATTGGGCATGGTCTTTGTTTCTAAATGTGTATCTATACATGAAAGTACTGCTTGTGTACTTACCTATATGCCTGTTTAGGGTTGACAACTTTATGTATTTCATATTTACAAATCTTTCAAAGAGTGTGTTAGATCTACCTTTGGTTTGGGAGCTTCTCATATCTGTCAAAAGGAAAAAGCAGAAAGGAAACTAAATAATCATTATGTGCAATTTTCTGAGTAAATAGTTTCTGCAGACTATGTAAGTTAACTGTTTTAGCAGGAAGGAGAAAAACACCACCAAATTGGTAAAAAAACCATTTTCCTTCCAAAATATATCTGAGCACCTTTGGATGTAGCCAAAGGCTCAGTTGTTAAGCAAGCTGTCAGGATTAAACATTACATTGTACTCATGACCTGCTGGATTCTGCAACTCTTCCTCCTACAGAATAGCACTTACTCAATGGCTAACCAACCCACTTCAATAAGACTGCTTATTAAATAAACTATCATTCAGACTGAGTAGGAGTGGCAGACCGGATTAGCATAGTAAGCATTTTGTTTGAATTACCTGCTATAATTCATTCTTTTTATGTTTTTGTTCTGATTTCTTTTCATCATTAAAAACTCAGGGAGAACACAGAGCCTTTCTTAAATTGTGCTGTATATCTTGCTTTCAAATAAACTTAAACTGTATCTTAAAGATGACAACAGATGTCATCTTCTGCTTCATTACAAAATGCATGAGCCATAAACCACTATACATGATCTGACTAGCTCAAACTGAGTTCCTGAGGCCACCTACTCTGCTCCCTCCACCAGGGAGCAGGACAGGATAGTGACTTCAGATACTTAAGTGGTACTTCGCTAATGATGCCAGGACAGTCACAGAAAATTAGCCTGCATTCATCTGTCAACCTACCCTGAAAGTCACAGTAGCTAAAAAAACCCTGAAAGACAAGCATTAACAGAAAAAATAAAATTCAAGGTAGCGTATACCAAAGTTAAGAAGTAGAAATCACTGTTTTTCTCTGTTTCTAGAAACAAGAACTTCTACAATACTCAATTCATGGTATCATATTATTTATTTCATGCAGTAATTCCTGCAGAGGACTAATGATGTTAGTACTCTAACTTTTAGTCTGCAGCAGATACAGCTACAGTGGTATATTTTCACTAATTTGGTCTTGGCTGGCATTATAGGAAAAACACAGCTATACAGAATTTGTTTGTACAGTGACTAGCACCAGAGAGTATTGGAACATGACTTGAGCTTCTAAGAATGACATTAATGAAGATGATTCCCAAAGGAAGGTCTGCTTGGCAACTTTCAGACTGAAGATAATACATTTTTCTACCTTCTTTGGAGATAGAAACCATACGGAAAATGGGTGGTGCAACTGCTACACATTTTTCATATATAGCTGAGAAGTTTCCTGGAATAAGCCCAGAGAAATATTTAATGGCCTGATCATTATTTATATAAAATAAGCTAGTGCATTAAATAAATGTTTTTTGGTCCTTACCTAAATAACATTCTAAACCATCTGAAAATTAAACCTCTTTTTATTTTTTTTTACCTTTATATTTTAATAGTTTGGATTAAAAGAGCCTTTGATATCTTTAACCTCTAATTTTTTCAACTAGATACTCAAAATAAGGTATCTGAGGCAGCTATTAATTTACTCATTTAGACTATCTATTCATTATGGACCTAGTTCACAATTTATGACAAAAATAGCTTGATAAAAAGCAAGACTTCAGAACAGAAGTATTCAACCTTAAACTGTGAGGAAGCTTTGTCTGTGTAAAGTATTAAAATACTGATATCTTAACTTTTTAATGTAATAAATGAAAAAGTATATTAGCATTAGAAAGTAATTTAAATATGTTACAGGAAAAAAGTGATTTCTAAGAACTTTTGGGCAACTGTTTTTCCTTAACATTTGAAATAAAATTCTAGCCATTTTTAACTTACAAATTTCAAAGAAATTGAGTGTTTAAACCTGTAAGAAGCAGAATTTTGTTTTCAGGTCATATTTGCAAAATGCATGAGGTTTAAAGCCCCACAGTGTATTAACATCTGAGAGGTGCTTTGTGTTGTCACAAGATGTAAGACTTATATGAGAGCCCTGTGTTAACTCTCCTGTGCTTCTGTGCATTGAAGCTAAACAAATTAGGTATTTCACAGGGTAGATTAGTAGAGCCCTTGATTTTAATACCTTAGTATATCAATGCTAATACTGGAACTCTTAAATAAGGTAAGCAGGAGGAGAAATAAATCTTAAAGGGAAAAACGGTTGTCTCTGAAACCCCGCAGGCAAACCCCTCTGCAATTTCAATATGTTAATTTACCCCTTTTTTCTGATAAGTGAGGAATGTAATTCAAATACTTTAGCAAGAAAATAATTTAAGATAATCAATCCAAGATGAAAAGTGAATAAAAAAAAACAACCAGCCAGCCCTATTTTATCCTGTTGCATTTATGTGGTTCCATAAATGTACCTGGCCTTCATATAGCATTGAGAACAGGTCCTTGCCTCAGAGAGTTCACAGCTAATGATAGCAGTTTACATATCCACTTACTATTGGACATGTCGAAACACATCCTGCCATAACGTAACTCCATCTGTATCACTCCTCCTTCCTACAGCCCACTTTAAAGAATCACATTTTAAGGCTCATTTAATGTACTGTGTTTAGAGAACTTGCTCAGTTCACTGCAGAGTGGTTACACAAATGGTGTTGAATATCCAGCATGAAACTAATATAATGTGCTGAAGTACTGAAATTACAACAATGATAATTCTGATATATTTTATACATCTTT
>NW_010188072.1:0-21812 GCF_000695765.1 Mesitornis unicolor | reverse complement strand
CTACCCATTATTTTTGCTAAAATTTTAAAAAGCAAATTTGAACTGAAAAAATCAAGGGCATAATCTAGACAATGCAGTGCTTCCTCATTTACTTATTTTCAGATATCTAAATGTCATTATTTTTCCTTGAAGTGAGGGAAAGCCTGTAACTCTCACTCTTAAGTTACCTCCATCTTATATCTTCCGAAGGGTTCTTCACGTGTAACAGTCATATTGCTCCCCTTTATTGAAAATCATGGGATGCTGAAGAGCATCCTTATTGCATGCAACCTCATGAAATAATTTCAGCGGACAAATGCAATAAAACAGTGCTTGATACAGACATCAGAACACAGACCTTAAGTGTCTCATTAGAGAAAAGTGTAAAATATGACAAGCAAATTAAATAACATATCCTTGGTACTGTACTAATTTTCCTCTTGGAAATAAAAAGAATTTGTCTCTTGCCTTTGCAGTCAGTCAACAAAATAAACCACTTCCCTTTATCCTAGGTCTTCATAATGGGATTTAAATAAGAACTTAGTTAAACATGTAATTCATTGTTATATCAGGAATTACTGAGTATTTAGAGAAGTTGTGAGATGGTAAAATAAGGTAATAGTTGTAAGGTAGACAGCAGTAGATTTCGCTGACAGGGAAATTATTGGGTTGAATGGTGACAAACCAAAGTCTAACCTTCTGGTTGAGCTGCTCAGATGTTCTATAAATGATTCCGATAAAAATATTTGTTACTGAAACAGCTGGTAGTACAAATTGACTAAACATTGTCTACACAGAGGATGATATGTCTGTTTCTTCCTCAAGTGAGGAACAAGAAGACCAGTGTTTGTTTACCCATCACAACATGACTTTGATTTACCAAAGTACTGTGAGGAAAAAAAATAATTTAAAAAAGTAGATCTATTCTGGGACAGGTGGACATTAATGTCTTTGCACACAGCACTAGAAAAACTCATCTGAAATTGTTATCTATTCATGCCATGCACATTCAGGAGAGTTGAATTCAAGCCAGAACACATAATGCACAATGATGAGGAGAATCAAGCCCTGTATTGTGATGGGAAACAGAGAGAGCTGGGGCCATTGTCCTAGCAGAGGTAGGGCCAAACAGACAAGGAAGTAGCTCAGAGGACTTCTAACAAGTAGTAGAATTTTAAGAAGGGAAGGACTGACAGGAAAACAAATGACCAAAGATAATAACTGCTTATGACCAAAATGTGGGCTGAAATTATCAGATGATGCTTTGCAGTCAAAGAAGTGAGGTTCGGAAAAAGTCTTTGAATGGCACAGAAGACATAAACAAACCCTGGCCAGATGTAAGACCTGTAGACTGTAACTAGCTACACTACTCCTTTAAGTGTGTTAGAAGAAAGCTTTCTCCTTCCCTCTGTGATGTTAAGGATTGAAAGACAAATTTTTCTGCCTTCTAGTTTTAACTTGTATGACAAAAGCTATTAAAACTACCTATATGAAAAATTAATGTCCTGCTTTTGCAAAACTGCTTCTAATACAGATGTTTTTCACAGGAAAGTCCAGCTCCATGGCATTACCATGACACGGGGAACTTTTGGCTGAAGTTATGGGAGCATGTCACTACTCATATATGATATTACAAGAAATTCAATCCCCATTCCAAAGAAATTAGACATGTATTTTCCTTGTCTCATCTAAACATTGTGTGATAGTAGATCTCAGAAATTTTATCTACCTTCAGTACATCAGAAAGCTGAAAGTTTGATGACCCTGCTGAAATTAAAATGTGGAGATTTCAGGCATTCAAACTACAGTTTATCAGAAGCACAGAGTTTTTTAAAGAACAGTATACTTTTCCATTGCCTTTGGCATACAAAATACAACAACAGCAACGCTTAAATAAAAAAAGAAATTATATTGGAATCCATATAAAGGCTCAACAGCTTCATTAGAAGAACAATTTTAAACTATGGGAGGTCAAAAATCAGACATATGCTGAGTCTCAAAATTTTTTCAGTCTCATAGGTGATCAGTGAGAGTCAAGAAGTCTCCATACTCCATTGAAGATGCATCTGACACTACTTTGTTACTGGTGATGTCAGACGTAGGCCCCTCTGGCTTGTTTTTCCTGTCAGTTCATGCACAGGAGCCAGACAATTTAACCACTCAGGGGACACGCTTGGCAGATGAAGAACCCAGATGCCAGTTTATAGATTTCACTTTTCCAACGGTGACATTTGAGTCTGGTTGACCTTTGACCAATTTTTATTGCAGACTTTGTCAAGCTGCTATGTGGCTCACCTGTTAGAGTGGTACCTTGTCTTCCCACAACAAGTTTCTTCAGAGCCATTTCTAAAATTGAAGCTTTCATATACTTTTAAAATATGATTAATATTGCACAACTTGTGTAGATATTGTTTTGTTCGTAAGTGTAAGATGGGAATCATTGCATACACACTAGATATCATAAAATGCAATTATTAAAAGAATAGAAGGTTATTGCTTGGGTAGAAATAAGATGTATGATGCCTTGTACTGTACCAACTTCTGCCTATCCAGTGTAATCTATTGCTTTTGGCACTCACTTAATAGATTTGAGGTAAAAAAAAAAAACAACTCAAAACCCAAACATACTAATGAATTAGTGATCTTTCCTTCCTTGAATCAGTCCTTTGCCTCCTCTCTGTCTCATAAAAGTAGGTTCTGTGCATCTGCTATTCTTCCACTTACACAGTCACCATCTTGATGTAATACGTCTACAAGCTGAAAACAAACTCCTCCAGCTCTAATTCATGAATAAAGCCTTTATTACTACTTAGGCCTACAGAAGAAATAAAAGCACTTGAAGGGAAGACCTGAACACAGACTTCATGGACTGCATTCCCAAGTAAGCATAAGTGTGGCTAGACTCAGTCTCCTGGATAGACCATTGGTCCCCCTGAGACTGAATGTTACTGGTGAGCCTGAAGATGATGCTGAAACATTACTGGTGCTGCCTGAGTGACAAAAGCTGATCGAAACAGGTAACTATGCACCTAGTAGTCTATGTATTATACTTCCTAACATGTATTGAAGGAGAAGGTCACAAAAGGTCCAGCCTTTAATCAATGATATGCCTACATCCAACTGTGCATTATTAAAGAGAGCCTGGAATGTTTTCACCAGCTTACAGTTACTACCACAGAGTTGGTTTTGTGGGGATTTTTTAACAACAAAAATGCTCTGATATATCTAAAGTCAGGGTGTACATACGTATATTTGTCTGCATTACCAGGCAGAGGTTTTATTCTAAAGCTCTGTTTTTGTTCAATTGAAATAGTATTTCTTTGAATTATTGCCTAAACATGTATTAGTATCTCCATTTTAGTTCTTGTACTTTTACAAGTACAAGAGTCAAACATCTCTTGTTCTTTCTACCTTAAGATACTCTGAGGTGTATAATTAATAGAAAAAGAAATTATCTACCTCTTCAGATACCCATAAAACAGACGTTGGCACATGATTTCTATCAGTTACAGCAGCAACACTGAGATTAACACATGGCCCTTTCCATATAGGAATTTCAATCGTGTCATAAAGACTTTAAAATAAATCTAGTTTAAAAATTCTTGTACTATGTATTTGGATATAAATATACATTAACAATCCTTTCTTCTTGTCTGAATTCTAAATATCTTTAAAAATATTTGTTTTTATTTAAATATAGTATTCTAAATCACATTCATTTTTTCTTTTTTTTATGATGTTTACTTAGGCTCATGCTTTCATCATAGCCTAATCTGTCATATTTCAGCTGATTTTGCTTGTCATTCCGAATTCTCCATTGTCCTGTCAGCATTTAAAGCAACTGAAATAAAACACCATTGATAATATTTTTCAGGCTAAGGTGTCAATTTCAAATATTTGTGGCAGTAACACACATTAATTCTATGTAAAATTGTCACTCAGACTACAAAATTTCCTCAGTAAACCAAAGATTATGTGGACTATATAGACTGTTAGATCCAAGTGTCTGAGAATTCAGCCGAACCATTCTTAGTTTTGAAATGAAAGGGAATGCAATTGTTTTCTTATTCATTTCCTTATTCTAAAACTTACCACTGTGTGTTTTAAAATATATTGGGAAGTAACAAGGTAAGCAGCTCTACAAGCCCAGCAACCCTAGATCATTCTATCAATTTTGGGAATGCTGTTTTAACTCTTCATGACCTTTACAGCTTAAGTTTTTTTGCAGGCAATAGTGAATTAAACTTTTTGTAATGCCTCAGGTATGTCATTATTTCACAAACGAGAAAAATGAAGCACAATTAAGTTAAAAAACTTACTTGATTTCAAGCAATAGTCCATCAGGATCCAGAATATAGCTTCACAACAGTACTGTGCTTTGACTAGAAGACATTTTCCCTCACAGTGATGAATGAAAGTGAACAGTGAAAAAGATGGATGACAAATGCTTGCTTCATAGTTAAAAAGCATACAACTAGAAATTACCTGTTCTGAACAGAAATATTCAAATAGTGCACCACCTCAAATATGAATCCTTCAGTTACAGACTCTAAGAACTAGTCAGCTCTTAAACATAGTGTAGGTTTCCCAGACTGTTTAGGAGACCAGGCATCTTTCCTTACTTGGCACCTTACAGCATAATAAAGAGCAACATCAGATGAGTGGAATGAAACATGATTTTACATTCTCTTACCTACTCAAACTGCCATAGAAAGATCAACACATTTCAAACCATTCTATAACAACCAATGAGACAAATAAGTAAATGCAACAAATATATTTGCTGGTACTTTGCCATGGAAACAGATACACATTCCTAATTCCCATTTCCTAATGGTATGTGCTTCGTCAGAGACAAAATCAAAAGTGACGGAAGACACTGGTCTTGTCCACACGTGAATTTCAGCTGTGTGCAAGCCTAGTTCTACTGGCTGGAAAAAGACTCAAGGGTACAACATAGCATAGTGCCTGGACACACATGAGGTCACTGTGAAAACTGTGAAGACAGGATTAGCTATTTGTGCAAACACATAGCATAATGCTCATACTATGTGTTTTCTAGGTTTCCTTAAAGCTGTGCTTTGATCAAGTGCAGCTCTTGGCTAGCTTGCTGAGACACTGCCACTTCACAATGGCATGTGCAATCCTCAACTTCCAGCAGCTTCTCAAAGAAATACAAAACCAAACTTACTTTATTCCAAGTAGTTAGTTTTTGTTAGTGGTTTGGGGTTGGTGGTTTTTTCTGTCTAAAACCCCATCTACTGCTTTGAAAATATACTAATAAAAAGGGTTTATCATGCTCCACCTGATATCATCCAAAAGTCTGTGGAGTGCTGCCATGCACTAGTAGTGATCTGTGTCTTACAGAATTACAATGAAGCAGGTGCACATGTGGCATGTTCACATGAGAAGTCTACCTGTGTGAGCGAAACCCTAAGATTGCCACCAGTGCTTTGTACTTGCCATGATGCAGAGAGGTTCCTTGAACCAGACTTCTCTTACAGACATATTTTCGCCCCTCATATGCCTTGCTCTTTCCTTCTTTCTAATTCCTCTATGTTTGGTTGTGATAGACAAAAGAAAAAACATATTTCCAGGCAACTTGCTATATTTACAATCAAGTGACATGGCAGCCAGACCATTACTTATCAACTCTCCATTAAACTTTAATAGATTAATCATCAATTATTGAGGAATTAATGTTCAGATCCAGCTGTGCTGTCCCAGTTCAGTTCACAAGTGCCAACAAAGATACTTTATGGCCTACACTGTTGAGCATTCAGATTCTCAACCACCTCTTACTATCACATCTCAGCTTCCTGAAGCAGAAAAGAGATTTTTTTTTAAAGTGAGTATGCAGACAGAATGAGACAGACACAGAAATCTGAGCTGAAGAATAATTTTCCAGTGCTTGAGAATATTCTGATAGTTGAGTTTTGTGAAAAAACACCTTCACTTAAAAAACCCACCACTTGAAGAGCAGCTTTTTAAACTAGGTATATAATGTTTATCTGAAACATTATCCACAGATCCCATTACATGAACAAATGCATATCTGCCACACAGTGGCAACAGAAAGTGACAGTGACTTATTAGTATACAATAAAAGTAAAACTACCATTCTAAACATAGATGACCTTTGGATCTCAAACCAAACCAATTCTTATAATAGATGATACATGTTTTTAAAAGCCCCTGAAACACAAGGAGGGGTGCTAATATAAGCAGCAGATGATTGGGAAGTGGACTGATACATTCCTCATTAGGAATGAAAACTGAAATTCTTCACTGTAGATATGTATTTTGTCATACATAAGTACTGAGGCACAGGTCAAGAGATAATGAGTCTTAAACTAAGGGAATTGGTACTTACACATACCTTACTTTTGAGATCACTGTGCACACACCATAAAGACAGGCTCTGTCAAGCAATCTTTCCCTTTCCCTCCCCCTGCCAATATCAGTCTACCTGTCAATCCACCTACATATTAGTATGCTGTTCAAGGTTGAAAAGAAGCACCAAAGCAGTGTTTCTCAGTCTTCATTGCCATAAGGAATAAACAATGAACAGAGAAACTTCATCACTAGTTCATTATAGTCACTTGTAAACAATTTAGAAGCATAAGCAGACTTTGTGAATAGACAGGTAATTACTGAGATAAAAATTATATAAATCAGAGTACTGAAACTGTCATCTGCAAATCCTAAAGGGGAAAGTGAAAACATATATTGATATATAAGGAAGGAAGCCAACATGAAATGATAAGTGTATCACCAAGTCATTCTGCTAGCTGACTGCGTTCTTTGATGAGGACAGCCTGGGAGATATCAGACGGAAATAATTTTGACTTTGACTTTTGGAGAAGATTCAAGTACATGGAAGAGGAGATTGGAAAATAAAAATTCAGTGCTGTAAATATAGGACCCATATGCATTGACTGTGGCTGGAGTGTGAGGCTTTATGCATGATTTATATTAATTTCATTATCATTAGGAAAACACTGGCCATGGAAATAACATCTCTTTACACAGTAGTCTACTAAAATAATCACTGTTTCTATATCCAGCAGTTTGCTTCAGTCTGTTGTAGTAACTTTCACACCCACATGAGAGGTTACTTAGCAAAAATCTACTAACCTCCTGAAATGGCAGGTTACCATCATGTCCAGACTCCATGAGTTGCATGTATTGCTCTCACAGATGCACTAGTACAGAGTACATATGCCAATATATTCTTGTTAGGAGAAGAGTTTGACATGCTGAAGCTGCACACTGAAGGCCAAGGTCTACCTCCTTGAGCACAGGAGAATATTTTATCAAAGTGGGTTAATAATTGGTACACGATTACTTAATTATGGGTGGGATTGTTAGTTCATTTTGTTTACCATTTGGACAGAAGATGGCTCCACCAAGGCCATTAGCAAAAACATTGGGATGGTGTCAGAGGGTGGTGAATAATTTGCTAGTGCTGCAAATAACATTATGATAAATAATGGATCACTAGATTCCTTGGAGGCCAAGAGAGGACGTGGAGCCAAGGGCTTAAATCTGAAAGGAGTCTGGTAGCCGTATCTTTAGGATTTGGACTGTAGTAAATAAACTCTTCCTTTCCTCTTACCTCACAGTTTGCCTTGTCAGAAGATTGATTTCAAGTATCTGGCTGGCATTAGGGAATACTTCTGCTTTAGGTAAGATGACATGTAAAATTTGAGTATTGCACAACTCTTGTTGAGTCTGCAACTTCCAGAAGACATAAGATTTTGGGGTGCTTTTACACTAGGCTTCACAGTGTCTTACTAGTGACTAATACAGTGCAACAGTGTGGAGGACTGGCCATTGTACCAGTGACTACCACTAGCCAGTGGTGCTTGGGCACATTCAACATCTGTGCATGCAGTAAACTCTGAGTGCTCTTGTTTCAATATTCTCAGCCAAACTGGTCCCTTTAAACTAAAACATCCTGCAATAGTGTGAGTGGTCTTTGCTTTCAGAACAACCCACTGATGGATATTCTGAGGGAAAAAATGAGTAATGTTTCCTTCTGTTCATTTGGCAGTGTATTAGAAGACTAATACAATCTATACTAGTAGGAAACAAAAATATAAAAGGACATATATTAAGGCTGCATAGCAGGTTTGTATTTCTGTATTTCTGTCCTGAGGCTTTGAACACTTATTTTAAAGTGAGTAGAAAAGCATACTGGTGAAAAGGAACTTCACATGTGTATGAAAATATTTTTACTAACATTTAATAGAGATGGTCTCTCCTCCCATTTCCTCACTGCTGAAAGGAGAGAATAGAGCTGAACAGTCTTTTAAGGTGAAAAAGACAAAAGGAAGTTTTGTGACTGTTGCAATTTTTGGTTTTGGAATAATTGTTCTTTTATCTCTTTCTTTCATATCTACACACGCACACCACAACAATGCATCTGACTAGAAATCATTTGATACATGTATTTGACATAAATTTGCTAGCAAGCCAAATACACAAGACAGTGTAAGTCTGTAGCTATACCACCTTGGGTTTTGATCTTGTCAGATCTCATAAACTAAGCAAGATTGGGCCTGCTGTGTAATTGGGATGGAAGACCTCCAAGGAAAACCCAGCTGTTGTAGGGAGTAGTGTTGGTCACTCAGTAGGTGGTATTCTTCATTCTGGCTCTGTACTGAATCAATGCCGTACTAAGATGCTGCTAGAGGTATTATCTGTGCATGATACATAAATCTAAGATGCTGACCAAGTGGGCTAATTAGATATCCCCTGGCACATTTCATAGGAGCTAAAATTGTTAACTGCAGCATCCTGGACAAAGTCCAAACTGAGAAAATACATTATGCCAACTCAAATATTCTCTGCAGTTGCAACTGAATAAAGTACTTAAATACTTTTAATTCACTGTGTACTGTTTTGTATCATTTATGTACATTGTTAAACAACTGCCACATTTTACTCTAGAGGTGATGACATTTCACTGTTGGTTGAACTAATTCCTGCATGGCCTATAAACACAGTCACAGTGAAAAGGATCTTGTACAAGTAAATATGTATATAGAGTATTTTTACTGCTCTACAGCATGTTTCTCAGAATATATTGTATGCCTTAGTCAGGCCAAGCTCTTTTTGTGAATAAAAATTAAAAGGATTGTCTTACATATTCATCTCCTAATTTATTTATCACTTAGGTAAAATTTATCATCACTGTGTAAATTTGGGCAGATGGACAATATTTTCCTTTACAGTGAACTAAAATTAAAAACAAAACAAAACAAAGCTTTCTAGGTCCACATAGCTGCAAATATCTTAAATATCAGACAGAACTGTGCAAAAGTTTGTGCTGGATATTCTTCAGCATATATGACTCTATTCCACACTGATACTGAATTCATTGAGCTGTTAAATAAATTGCATTATTAAAATCTCAATGTTATGTGACATAATTATGAGAAAGTTTGGAACACCATCCTGAATTTTTATTGCTCTAAGATTTGCAAAGTTAAAATTAAAACTCCATACTCAGCTTTGGATTTTAGAACTCTGATAGCACTGTAGGTAAAACACCAGCAAGAAGCAAGATTACTAGCAATGTAATTTTCTCTTAAGAAAGAGCCTCCACTGTTAACATTCCGGTTTAATTATTTAACTGTCATTTTAAAAAATTAACACATGATATAAAAAGCTATACATTGGATTACATTTATATAATTTTGCCAAGACTGAAGCCATGCAATTCAACATAATTTTATTTGGCAGTACTCATGTGAAAGGAAGAGTATATTTAAATGTTCATTTTAATGATACCTTGTTTGAACATGTCATAATTAAAATTATAATAACTTTATCAGCAAAAATAGCTGTCAGATAATTATTATATTGTTGATCCTTGAATATGATGAAATAGCACTTTAGAATATTTTTGAGGGAGGGGGGAGTGCTGAAAAAATGTCAATAATCCCTAATCATGTTGCGATCATAGATATTTTGAAGAAATGGAGGTCATCAAAAGAAAAGCAGCAATTCATGTGCTATTCTATAAACTGATACATCCTGGAGATTCTTGAAGGAAATATTGTTCACTTGCGTGGATAGCCTCAAGATTCACGTACAAAAGTGTGTCTTTTTCACAAAGAAATGAGGGATTTGACCACAAAGTAATTTGGCAACTGCAGATTCTAAAACTGAGTTTTATTAACTAAAATTCTGGAATAAAACATCTTACTGGCAATAAGGACTTTCTAACGATAACACTTAATTTCACTCAAGGCTTCAGGGAGATGCCTTAACTCATCTTTGAGCCAAATCCTAGAATCTTTTCTCTCAGGTAAGCAGCCGAGCTCATCTTTTCCTTTTTCTACATGTACTTCAGTGTGTTCTGGCACATATCATACTAAAAATAATGTACAAAAAGAGTATTCAAAAATATATCAGGTGCAAAGACTAGAAGTGAGGTCTCCCAGCCCACAGTGAATGCTCTCAATGTTAAGATGCAGAATCTAATGCTGCTGAATGTATTCATTTTCTTTCATCCACTTTCAGGAGAACAAAACCACCCATGTATCTCTTTCTTTACTGTGGAAAGCCTTAAATTGGTTGGAAGTGGACTACAACCTTCATACACATATGCATGCAGAAACTATCCCACATATTGCTCTTTATTTCCACTCTCACCTCTCTAGGCTGCTGTCCAGAAGAGAGAAATAAGGCTTTAACTCATTACAAAATATAAGATTGAACCGAATTTGAATACCCCATCAACCAAGAGGAAAGTTTCAGTTACAAAACCTGAACAAAAGATGAAGTGAATACCCTTTTTCAGCTATTAAAAAAAAAGCATCCATCTTTTTTTTCATTATTTTTACCTAGTCTCAATTCTTCTTTCAAAAGTCAGAGGATACAATGTTTAGTCCCAGAAACGGAATTTAGATAAAAGTAGATATTAACATTTATTTGCCTATCATATGTTAATTCATGTACTATTTAAAAATGGGCTGAGGTAAGTGGATTGAAACATTAAACAAAGTTGTGGGAGATGGGGAAGAAAAGGGGAAACCCAAAGTTGAGAATTTTAAATTCAGACCTCAAATAACCATGAATTACTCCTCCTGATATTAGCGGATGTTTTAAAATAGATGCGGCCACAAATTTCAGATGCCTAAATGTAGAGATCTAAACCCACATTTAGACACCTAAGTAATACTGGCCTGATTTCGAAATACATGTAGCTCCCACTGTTTTTGAAATAACTCTCTGTCAGGTTATTTTTCTTAAGTTATCTCAGTGCAGAGTTGAAAGCTTGGATATATGAACCTTAAAGTTATGGACATTATTATTTAATTTGCCTTTTGCCAGAAGTATAGTAATACATTAGAATGTGCAGACAAAAACTGTATTTAAGGTGCTTTCCTGATTATCATGCACACATGGTAAAGACAGACACAACAGAGATTTCTCTTGCCAGTGGTAAAACCAAAGAGAGGGCCTGGCAGAAGCCAAACATTGCTGAAGTCTCAGGGACACAGGTGCCACCTCCTTTTTGAAAGACAAATAACTCAGGTGCTTAAATAAGGGTTCTAGAGAGGAACTGTGGACACTTAAAATTAGATCAAGAAGTTATTTCTTTGTTAGTCAGAAAGGGCAGGTCTTACCTTGTTTTTATTGACCTGAGTGGCACACTCATTGAGAAATTAAATGGTTTTACTCATTTCCTCAAAACTCTGGGTTTGTAATAATGTTCCAAAAATTTTCAATGAGAAGAAACAAATGCACTTCAGGATCTGATATAATGAAGGCATTTGAGGATTTGATTATAAAATTATACCCAAGATATTAAAAAAAGGAATGGTTTAAAATATCCTATTTTACAACTCAGCATTTTTTGTTGAATCTGTAGTGAAAAGGAATTACAATGATTTACATCAGTTTAAAATATGATCTTTTGCCTGATTTTATATATATTCACCCAAATATCCATCCATCCATATGAATATGAATAAAAACATAAATTTATCAACAAATTTACATTCAATGATCCAAAAAAAAGGAAAGGGGGAAAGAGATGATACACAGACTTTAAACAACTATGATAAATTTTCAGGGGTCTGAAAAAAAGAGGTCTGTAAATAAAAATCAAACTTCATTCTAAAGGCAAATCGTGTGTCCTCAGGTCTGCACTATCTTAAAGTGGATTAGAAGCATGAGCAGACTCACATTCCTTCATTTTAAATAAGTATGACGTCAACAGTTTAAGGGTTAGCCCAAAGATGTGTGTTCACATGATACAGAGAAGAGGAACAGGAAATTGGCAGCATGGAGAGCAACAAATTCTTAAATTCAATGTTGTGTTTAGACGACAAAGAACAGCAGGACAGAAGAGTAGCAGGAAAAGAGTGCTTATGCAACTTAAAACAAAGGTTTTATAGGACTTGACAGCTGCTTCAGTTGCAGTAAATTCTTGTACAAAACTGTACATGTGCAGGTTGGTTCCAGAATGATTTTTTTATAATGATCCCTAAGATGTTCATACACAGCTAATGTAGATATCCTTTGCAAATCTAACAATATTCAACTTTCATGTCCATAGGAAAAAAAATGTCATGCACAATCCATTTGCAGAACTCCGTTGAGCAACCAAATGAGTGAGGTTTTTTAAGTCTAGATATGTTTTCTGTGCTTACTTTTGTAATTAATTTGTTTTTTTAATTTTATATAAACCCCCAACTAAGCTTAGTACCAAACTATTTTAATATAAACCAGAAATACTTACATAAGATGAATCTTTCAAATAATTTATTCAACAGATACATATTTGTTTTAATTGACCACAGACTGATGTTGCAGATTGTTTGAGATGGAAACATACCTCTGTGGGCTTATTCTTCTTCCTCGTGCATGACGTCTAAGCTATTGCACATAGTCTAATGCTAGTATTTCCCTAGGATACTATTGTTGAAAAATTAACTTCAATTCACTTGCAGTAAATTGCCAGTAAACATAACCAAAATGTTTTGATGTTTATGAAAAGCTATCTTGAACTCTCTGAAGTTATGGGGTTTTTTCCAGATTGGTTTGGAACTGCTTCAAATAGATCCCTTTATTGTGGGATCTGACTCTTAAAAGTCCATCTCCAGACACAAACCAAAAGTGGAGAAGATGTTTTAGAGCTTTAAAAAAATCATATAAATCAAAGTCAGTTCTAGAAATCAATGCTATGAGAGTGAAGGGAGTTGCATTTTCCAAACTGTTTTCATTTTCACTCTGGTTTCATTCTGTCTTCCAGACTAAATGCCAACATAGAGGGAGTATTTTTTCCCCTTTCATACAAACTTCTGAAGAAGACTGATTTCAGCATTTTAGGGCTGACCCTACTATTGGGGCAGAGTTATTGGCTGAGTTCTTCTCAGCAGAAGGATTGGTAGTTATATACACTTAAATACTGGTTAATTTCCTTATTTTGTTGGGTTTGTGTATGTTGTGTGGGCCTTACTAAATTATATACTGCCTGTTTTTGTATATTGATTTTTTTGTTAAAGTGCTCAGGAGGTTGCATGACTTCATTTCTACCGAGAAATGCTTCATGAAATCTTAATCTACAATCAAAGTAGCTGCTACATTGTCAAAAAAAGATCTCACATTTCAATTCACGTTTCATTACTCCAAGTGAAATTATATTTTGGTTTACTTTTCCAATTTTTTAATGTTCATTTATTTTTTTAATTTTTATGTCTGCAAATCTATCAGCAAAAAGTAAGCTCACTGAGAAATTATTCAGTATTTTAATATAGACAAAATACTCCTTGAAAAAGATCGGCCATTGTAAGGACTCTTCTTGAACTGGATGAAGAGCTTATAAAGACATTGCATTTCACTAAAGTTTTTCACTCATTCAACACAGATTTCTATTCCGCATGCAACAGTCTGTCTACTAGCAGCAATTAATTAGTCTTCTCACTCGTCTGATGCTCACATTTCAACAAATATTTTTTATTTAAATATCAGGCAGTATTTAAAAGCCAGCTGTACAGAGCATAGCATAGTTCTTTCCTACCTTCCACTATGATGATGAAAACAGTTCTCTATGCAAGTCACAAAGATACTCCTCAATGGTGGATGCATTACTCAAAAGTGTACAAAACATATTTTGTTTTCCTCTTCAAAACTGTTAAAAAAGAACACAAATGCCTCAATCAACATAGAATTATGGTGATGGGAGTGACTGACAGCCTCTCTATTTCCTTATTGTAGTTTCTAGTGAGAGATAAAGTTGGGATAGTGTTGATGGATATTCAAGTTGCCTATGAGAAAAATGGATTCTGAATCTCCTCTAACTCACAAAAATATTGCAAAATAGGAACTTCCTCTTCTTTCTGAGAAAGACCTGGTTAGGTACTGTCCTGTTTTCACTGGGAAATCACAGAATCAGTTTTTTATTCAAGAGAGCTGCATTTCTAAGAAGACTACAGTACTCAATTTAATAAAAACAGAGTTAAGACACTTTGATTTAGTCTTAGTGATAAACGTCTTCAGCAGTTTTGGGATAACCAGATGCAGAAGCTGGGGAGAGTGACAGCCAGGTGTGATCCAAGCTGGCCAAAAGGATTATTCCATACCATAAATGTCACACTCACTATAAATTAGGGAGATTACTGGGGACACTGTCTTTCCTCGATGGTTATTGGCCTCAGAGGGTTTTGCCTGTGTTTGCATTCCTGAGGCCTCCTACTTCTCTGCTTTTGCTGGACCTGTTGTGTTCACAGTGTATATTAACTTATCTAATATTCACTGCTGTGAATGCATGGCTTGCAATTTTTATATGAACTGCGTACAACTTTATGTGTTTTATTATTGTCCCTAGTAGTAGCAGTAGTAGTGTAGTGTAGTTTAATTTAGTTTAGTTTAGTTTATTTCTACCATTAAACTTATCTCAACCCATAGGTGTTCTGACCTTTCTCCTCTGATTCTCTCTCCCACTCCACCAGGCAGGGGCAGGGAGTGAGTGAGTGGCTGTGTGTTTAGCTGCCTGCTGGTTTAAACCACAACAGGTACCTAACTTGAGATGATTACTTCTCTCTGCAAGCATCAGCTAAAGAAACCTCACTCCGTGCTACAGTTAGATACTTGACACATAAGGACAACTCAGATGATACTGCTCAGACTGATCCTGAGTCAAGGGGATGCTAATGTCTTTGGAGGGGTTCTCTGCATGGCAGCAGCTGAGTGGGACAAAGCTCTAGAGCCAATATTCTCTCAGCATACACCAATTGCTACATTGCCCATGCAGGATTCCCGAGGAGCTCCTGGACCAAAGTGTGATGGCCACAAGGTGGGTCAGCACTCTTCTTCACACTGCAGGACACAGGCATAGACCATGTGTGATATGAAGGAAGTGCTGGGGATGAGGCAAGAGGAAGCAAAGGAGATGGTGGAAATGAGGAACAACAAATACAGTCTGAAAATATACTCAGATAGATAAAGAGATGTGACATGTTTGGCAGTAGTACAAGGGATGTCCTTCCAGTAATAGTAACAGCAGAGCAAGGCACAGAGCCATGACATGCTTTTCCTTTCCCTGATTCCCAAATCAACTCTCAGGTACAATATGCAGAGGGATCACTAGTTGACACTCATACCTCTCTAACACTGCAGTCCCTGTTCAGGTCTCTGAAGTTAAAAGTGACTACTAGGATAACCCTAACACCTCCAATTTGTAGGAATAGCATAAAAAAGCCACCCACATTTCAAATTTGCAGAATTCTGATTAAATTCAGAATGAAACCAAAGCTCCAGGTGTCAGGAATTCCTCATAGAACAAAATCTCAATTTTCCAACCTAGATCAGTAGATTAATATGTTCCTATAGTTCATTAAGAATGTAAAGAAATTAAGCTTTTCAAAAGTTTGCTGATGTTTATTTTATTTCACTAACACTCTGAATTTTATCTCACATTCATGTCAAATTCCACCTAATAATGCTCAAGTGTTGTTGCATGCATTTCTAACTTGAAGGAACAGACTTCTGCTACAGACTTTTGCATTTTTCTTTCTGTTTTAAAACAAAAAGAAAATTAGACTTTTACACTTTTCAGTTTTTGATTGTAATCATATAATCTTGTAAAAGAAAATGAAAATTACCATTCTTGGGGACCACAGTTGATGTTTCTAGTACCTTGATTTGCAATGTACTAATGATTCTGATTGCCAAGATGTGATACAATGTTAAATATATGCACAGACAGTGGTCTTATTTTTCAGTTTTTGAGATACTGATGAATTCATGGAATTAGAACTCGCCCATTGGAGTTATGCTCAATATTGCAGCAATTATTTAAGCTGCTTTGTAAACAGAAAAAAACCCCCAAACGTTAGATTCAAGTTAAACAGTCATTTAAATGTGTAAATGAAACAGTAAAAAAGTAATCAAAAAAGAAATAGAGTAGTTTTAGAAGAATATTGTTCACCAGTCTGTGAAGACATAAGAGGAAAAGCGAAAACTGAAAATGTAAGGGAATGAGGATTTATGTAACTGGGGAGAAGAGAAGAAAGAAAAAATTATAGTATCATACAATCTGAATATATATAACAAAGTATGAAACTGCTTGTACCACTTTAAATGGAGGGCCTTAAATGTTGATTTATATATATAATTACTGAGCTCCCATATAATCTTTATTATGTTAATTGAATTTTTATTATTAAAAGCCTGTTTATGTAAGATGAGCAACTACATAGATGTTCTATTTCTATTACATAGTTGTTAAACCTCAGTAAATGCCTTTTTAGGAATGATTTGGTGTTTAATTAGCATACAATAGCTCTCCTTTTAAAGCTAAATTAAATACCCATTTGAGGTACTTAATTTAAAGTGTTAACAAAAAGTGCATATCTGCAAGGCGGTTATTTCAGATTTGTGGTAGTAGTCAAGGTCTAGTAATTCTGCAATGCTGAAGGTTAGAAAGTCTGAACTCAGTTCTCAGCTAGGTGATTTTTTTACCTAATTCACCATGTAGCTACACAGAATCACAAGACAAAAAGTGACAATGCTGCTGTCATTTTTCATTCTTTAATTAAGTTTGAAATATAATCACTGAAAGAATTAGTAAAATAACAAAAAATTTTTAGGCATTATTTGATTTTGTATTGTTATATTTAATGTTTGCGCATATTTAGCCAAAATTATTGTTAGCTGACGTTTCATTTACTGTTTGGGTAACATTTTAATCTCATGAAAAACAAAAAATTCTTCAGTATGCCCGATAAGGTTTTCCTCATATACCAAGCTTCATTCTTTAACTTATAATATGCATGAAGAGTGTATCGGGTCCATTGCTATTTTGCAGACTAGCAAGTGTAAGAGCTAGAGAAAATCAGCTTAATACCACTATGCACTTCAACCCAGAGCACATCAATCTATTTATAACTTTAACATTAAAATTATTGTGTAATCTTTGATCAAGCCAGGTGCAGATCCAAAGCCAAAAAGAAAAGGATGAAGCCCCAAGAAGAGAGGGCTGAGAGAAACTCAAGACTACTCCACAGTTCTAGTGCAGATTGATGGGTTTCTATGCATGGCAACCTATGCATCAAGTGTCTGTCTGCCAAAGGGGACAAAATCTGCCAGAGCAGCATGTTTAGACCTAACCAGTAAGCAACCATGTCAACAGGAAAAAAATCCCAACCCTGGTGATCCCATACCCCCTGAATCACTCTCCCACAGAAAAGGCTCTGTCCCATAGCCAAAGGAGCAGGTGGCAGTGGCACTGATACACCTTTAGCAGCTCCTCCCAACCCTCCATGTGGAGTACAGTTGAGTTATTTTCACAGAGAACTGTAGCTTTTGGGAAGTTTTGTTTTCTTCTAATAAGTAAGAGTAAGAAAACACTGAAATTTTTTAGAAGACAGAACTTTAATTTTCCATTAAGTTCAATTCATATGTAAACTGAATGTGGGCAAGGATATTTCAGAAGTAGAACTGATCTTATTGTAAACACTGAACTTCTAGGCTGAGGACTGTGCCTGACTTTGGCATTATCTAGGTTGGTGCATCGCTCATAGTATAGTGGGGAGAAGCTTTGGCAGAGGCCAAAAGGAATGTAGTCCTACATTCAGTAAGGTTAAGATGTATGTTGAACATCTGCTTCTTTTAAAACATTCCCAGTAATTTTTTGTTAATAATGCATGAGTTTTACTCTGATTTGAGACATGGTGTTAGCCAAGGTTGTGCTACTGAAAAAAAAAGGCAGGTGAATTTTCAAAAGTTCAGCACTGTAAGAACCTGAACAAGGCAGCAGAAAGTATGACCTATTAATTTATGAATTTTATTTCAAGTTGAAGTGATGTAAGTAATATATTTTCTAAAGCAGCAAAAGTAATAAGTCTAATTATTGAACCTCAACCTGTAATCATCATGATATTTATCATCGCCTGATTGATTTTGAAAAGCTCACAAGATCTCTCATTCACA
Organism: Mesitornis unicolor; assembly: GCF_000695765.1. Classification (NCBI taxonomy): domain Eukaryota; kingdom Metazoa; phylum Chordata; class Aves; order Mesitornithiformes; family Mesitornithidae; genus Mesitornis; species Mesitornis unicolor. The sequence goes on along the minus strand of NW_010188072.1, from coordinate 3,380 downwards.
CAAAACAAATCTTTCTGGATGATATTTTGCAGAGGACATAAATAGATCTTAATCCAGGATTTGTTTATAAAAGAGTTTTGGGATCTGGTTCCTCCAAACTAATTTTCTTGGTTGCTTTATTTGGTTAATAAATAAATAAATAAAATGACCCAAACATTTTACTACATATGGTTAACAAAAGGAGTTTAAATAGGTTTCAAACTGTTACATGCTTGGTGTAAATGTAGGCATCTATTTGTCATACTGAATTTTGCTTATTTGTTTGAGTCAGCTACATAAAAATATTAAGGATAAATGGGTTCTTTCCTCATCATCTGTATGCATTTTTTTCATCAGCAGAAATTATCTGGATTGGAAAATAATTCCTATAACTGTACAGACTAAGCAAAAGTTTTCTTTTAAAATGGAAACTGACATTGGCTCTTCAATCACGAATCTGTATTTTAATAAAGATGGTTGTAACATCTGCAGTGATGCTGAGACTGGCATCTCTGAACCAACACCAGCACATACTTTCTCCTCCCCATCTGGGATACAACAGAGAAAATAGTGAAGGAGAAGCTAAGATTATTGTGGGGAGTGGAAGTCAAGGATACAGATGTGTCTATAGGATGTGTCTATAGGCTTCATTAGACCTTTCATGTATGCCATTCTCTTTACATATGTCAGTTGTCTGAACATGCAAATGTTATTAGAAAGAGAAAGAAAACTTTGCAATTAGCTTATTTGCCTGAATAAGAAACAGAAACTTAAAAGTACTGTCAATTTTTTTGTCCCTCTATTCTTGTAACTTCATTATGTCTTCCACTTAAAAAATAAGGAAAAGGAGTTTCTGTGGCGAGAAGCAATATTAGGGGTAAGATTAGATTTCTTTTTTTGTTTTGGTTTGGTTTTTTTCCTTCTTTTATTCTTTTTAAATCCTGGCTGGTGTTAAATCTGGTGGAAAATTTTTCTTTTATCCTGGCAAAGTACTTAGAACTGGATCCTCCAAAGACTGGGGCAAATGAACACTGTTAGTTCACAGGGAAAACCAGATTTGTCCTGGCCAACAGTTCGAATCTTATGAGTTGTGAAAACTTCCACTCCTTACTTTCGTATGTGTTTATGTTAGTAATAAAAGCCTGTAGTTTTAATAAGAAGCCATAGTAAATTTTTCAAGGCACTGCAAGCAGACTCAGTTCTTACAGAATTATCTGCACTTAGCTACTTCAGTGATACAGAGGTGGATAACCATGTGTTCAGCTCCATGCTGCAGTGGAGTCAAAGCTGCAGAGGCTGAGAGCCTCGTCAGAAAGGGAGATCTGGCAGGAAGGACCAGAGTCCTAGCTCACGCATGAGAAATGCTGAGGCAGTCAAGCACTGCAGCATGATGGTGGGGCTTACAGCAACAAAAGACATAACAGAACATGGGGAACAGAATGTGATGACAGCCAACAGAAGATGATCCATACAAAAATCTGCCCTCAACATCTGTCAGCAGACCATTACATTCTCAAGTTACCCTAGGGAACAGAAGCACAGGTCAGCTCCTTGCATACAAGGGTGCAGTAAAGTTGGCAAAAGCATTCACTCTTTTCAAACTAAGGGGTCCATAGCCTTGTTCAAATACGGAAAAAAGAAGGAGAGTGGGCTACAAAATGAGTGGCCAAAACAAGTTACAGCACTGCAGAATGTAACATTGAAAATGAAAGAAGAGAAAGTGGACTTTCAGGCTTTTGGAGCTGACAGGAATTGACAGAGGAGGAAGTTTACAAGGACTAGAGGATTGAATCCTGAAAATGTGCTAAGCAGAACAAGGCAAGAGAGAGGGACTTAGAAAAAAAATAATCTGATGTAAACAGATGTCAAACTTTTAGTAAGCAAAACTGATGTTCCTCCCCTTCATTTAGTCTTTTTTGTCTTCTTGATGATTTTCTTCTCTTTGTCTTTTTTTCCAGAAGGTTGCTCTTCTCTTAATTTGTCTTAAGATAAGCATTTTAGTGTAGCAGCTTGAGGTTTTTTCAGTGAGGAAAAAAAAAGCAAAAAGAGATGTTTCGAAGAGCTCATCAGATTTTGGAGTGGCTGATAAGATCATATGCTCTTGCTTTCTCCAGGCACAAAAATGTGACAAGGTACCAGAGTAAGAATTTAAAATATTTCCTATAATTTTCACTTAGCTTTTATGTGAATTTTCTAGATATGTCTTAAAAGAAAAGTAAATAAGATCTTTATTTAAATAAATATAAATAAGCCATTTCAGCTAATAATTTCTTCTTTAACTCTTGCTCCTCTCCTCCAAAAGGTACCATCTTTTAATGCAATCTAAAAAGAGATTACAGGTAACGAATGTCTTTATAAAGACTCCGCAGTTTATAGGAGTGGGAATAAAGATTGATAAAAAAATAGAGGACTCAATAACGTTATTTTGTCAGCATTTTAACTAATTTAATTTTTTTCCATTTTATATGTTTACTGAAAGGTCCAAGAAACTTTTAAGAGTCAGTATTTGCAATGAAAATGAGCTTAGCTTGCTCTAGAATGTTGAAGCCCTCACAACACAATTAACTGTTTAGTATAACACCTTTAACATTCTGAGACAATTTGTTCTACCAAAACTACCAGACTTAACTATTGAACCTGACAAACAAATGGCTGCATGTGAGAGGAACCAGGAAGGGAAGTGTGCATGTTTCTGTGTTTCTAACTGTGGTTCATCGCTTGCCAAGAATCACAGAATCACAGAATATTAGGAGTTGGATAGGACCTTGATAGATCATCCAGTCCAACCCCCTCAAAGAAGTTGCTCTGCAAGGAAGAAGACTTGAATGAAGACTTGAGGGAAGGTGATGGAACAAATCATTCTGAACGTCATCACATGTCACATGCAGGACAACCAAGCAATCAGGCCCAGTCAGGATAGGTTCAGGAAGGGCAGGTCCTGCTTGACCAATCTCATCTCCTTTTATGATGAGTTGACTTGCTTGGTGGACGAGGGGAAGAATGTGGATGTTGTCTACCTGGACGTTAGTAAGGCTTTTGACACTGTCTCCCACAGCATCTTCCTGGAGAACCTGGCTGGGCATGGCTTGGACGGGCATACACTTTGCTGGCTGAGCACAGAGGGTTGTGGTGAATGGAGCTAAATCCAGTTGGCGACCAGTCACAAGCGGTGTTCCCCAGGGCTCTGTTTTGGGGCCAGTCCTGTTTAACATCTTTATCAATGATCTGGATGAGGGGACTGAGTGCTCCTTCAGCAAGTTTGCAGATGACACTAAGTTGGGAGGGAGTGTTGATCTACCTGAGGGTAGGAAAGCTCTGCAGAGGAACCTGGATAGGCTGAATTAATGGGCTGAGGCCAACTGTATGAGTCTCAACAAGGCCAAGTGCTGAGTCCTGCACTT
>NW_010188071.1:0-3156 GCF_000695765.1 Mesitornis unicolor | reverse complement strand
CCCAGGTGGATTCAGGCAAAGAACGTATGACTTTTCCGTGAATCCCTACCTCAATCATCTGGTGACGACTCCGATCATCTCACTGATCAACAAATTCCTGAATCCTCTGAAACTGCGAATGATTAAGACGCTGACAACTAAGACACTGAGGGAGCCTTAGAGTGCCTGGATAGGATCAGACTTTGACTCTTGTTACTTTAAAAGAATTTGAGACTATGGTTGGGTGTCTAGTTTTGATAATAATAGGTATATGGGTCTATCAGAATGGTTAAGAAGTTTGTTAAAGACAATTGTATATGCTTTAGCTGGTTTTATTCTCTTATTGCCTTTTTTACCCTGTCTGTTGCAATGCTTGCAAAGAAGGTTCTTTTTGTGCAACAGGAAGGGGGAGATGTAGGACAGGGCCTGGGGAGCAGGACCCTGAGTGCTGCTCAAGTCAGGACCATAAAAGGGGTAAAGGACCTGAAAAACAGGAATTTCAACCCTGAGAAAAGCAAGTTCCAGGCACCCTGCTGAGAAAGGCCTCAGGGGCTGTGTCTGAAAGGCAAGAGGTGTTTGTTAGTGTAATAGTGCATCACTGACCAATCAAATGCAGCCGCGCGCAAATGAACCAATCAGTTTAAAATACGCAGCCAATGTAAGCATATATAAGGAAGCGACTGCACACAATAAACCGACATTTTGCTTGCATCAAGCTGCGTCCCGTCTCTCAATTGCTGCATTCTCTCCTGCTCTCTGATGCTCTTCATTCTCAGGTAGTAGATACAGTTGGCTTCTGGGTAGGTGACTTTGCTTAGGGGGATTTTGTAGATGGCTGGGTTGGCTGAATTTATCAGCAAAAAGAGAAGCAAAAAGGCCAGGTGCAGAATGGCAGCCCAAGCTGGAAGGGGAAAGGACAAACAAGTGGTACTTCTTTTTGCATGTCCCCTTTTGCTAAATTCTTGCATTTGAGAAGCTGGAAGAGCCTGTGACGCAGGACAGGCCTTCCTGAATCTCCCTTTCAGTTCCAGAAGAGGATGCTCAGATGCAGAAGCCTACCTGGGGGCTATGTGTGAGCTAGGTTCCTGATGGTCCCTGGAGGTCTGGGAAGCTCCTCTGCTACTAAATGTCAGTTCAGCTGCTCATGCAGAAGTATTTTGTTTGTCTGAAATGTATGGGGATTTGTAAGGAAACCTCAGTGTTTTTGGAAAGACAGCTGTTGGCCAGAATAGCACTTGGCACCAATAATGAAGCAACAGAATCAGGTTCCAGAGCTCTGCTGACTGTGATGAAAGCCAAGACACCCAGCTCACATGTAGACATTTAAATTCTCTAACAAATGAGCTGAATCCTACCCTCACCGTCCTGTAAAATACCATGTACTGAGAGTACTATTCACATCTATTCACTGTCCCCAGTGCCCGTGTGTTACTGGCGTTGCAACCAACCCTCAGTCCTCCTCTTGGTCCCCACCTCTTGACTTGAACTGAGGGTCTGTCAAAAACAAGATCACAAGAAGAAAAAGTAAATGTTCTTTTTTCTGATGCATCCCAAAAGCAGGTGTGCTTAACAAAGGAACCCATCTGCAGGGACCTACACAGTACAGAGTGGATTCCAGATGAGTACACTTAATGTAGGAAGCTGCTAGTTCTAATTTTCTTTTTCTTTTAAGTTCCTAAATCAATTTTATTAAAATATGGTTTTGCTTTAATCTCTCAGATCTTAAAGAAGAAACAAAGCTTGGCATTTCTGACTTCAACTTTTATTTGATCTGTCCAGGTATGATGATTTTGTACTTTAAAGAACAATCTCCCCCATAATTTTGGTTCTCATATCCAGATCAAACTTAAATAATACCTGTGGGTAGGGTGGGAGAAAGACCTTGGAAGAAGCAAGGAAAAATTTTAGACCATTGGGAATTGTTACAAAATATTGCCTGCAACTAAGTGTTGCGCCTCGCACCATACGCTGTTGCTGGAATTCGCATATACTTGCACAATCCCGCTGTGGATAACCTGCTCTGAAGGTCTTTGAAATCTTATTGTCAGTTGCAGAGTCTACAAGTGCATGATTCAACTGACAGAGAATCTGTATAAGACCTGCCATTGGCTGCAGCATTCCCGTTTCAATGCTGTCAAAACTGAGATGGCGATTTTTGAGGCATTTCCTTGACATTGTATCATAACAAATCAAAATGCATTTAAAACAAACAAACAAAAATGATTAACCTCCCCCCAAAAAAACTTACCACAGATAGGACATTAGCAAGAGCTGCTCTGGAGTAGGCACAAAATAATGCTGAGAAAAAAAGACCAAAGACAGCTCAAGATGAGGAAAATATTGTACATTGCTCCAAAGAAATTATCTGAAATAGTAATATTGTCCAAATGCACAGTAAAATATTCTCCTAGCTACCCGATGTGAGGATTAATGATACAATTAAACAATTAGTTAAAATGCCCCAGTGCTGCATCTGGCTGTATGTACTACATTTGGTCCTGTCTGCTCTGTAGAGATGGATGGTGTGGGAAGAACATGGTTTTGTCAAAGTAGGTTATGGTGGTATTTCCTTTATCAGTTGGCACAACTTGACCTGTGTGCAGTCGGAGATTACAGAAATTCTCTGCCAGTGTCTGCCCTGTGGTTTCAAACCACAAGCAGTTAGTAGTAGGCCTCCTGGCCCCAGGGTGCCGGAGGTGGCAAAGCAGGAGATAAGGCACCCAAGGACAAAGTCAAGGAAGAGAAAGCTACTGAGCAATCCAGAAACTCTGCTCAGGACAGAAAACTACTGAAATGCAAATGATTGGAGACTGGGTGAATCTTCAAGGGAAGATGCAACAAGGAAGATGGACCTGGACCTGGAAGATGGACCTCCAGTCCAGGGGATTTCACGACCGTACACTTGACCAACATTGACTGGGATGGACTGCAAGAGCTGCAGCAACCAGTAGAAAAGGGCATGTTATTGTATTTCTGGACTCAAAAGGACACAGCAGTTATTTTGTCCCAGCTATTGGTTAGAAAGGAAGCAACCCTGGCTCTGAGTGGGGCTGATAGGTAAATGTAGGCTTTCATGCCCTTCAAACAAAAGTCAGTTCACTGTTTGGTTGGAACTTCATCAGTCCAAGATGGACTTTTATTTCTTTTGGGATGGTAATATGGTGGATGGGGGGGGGA
>NW_010188070.1:0-7206 GCF_000695765.1 Mesitornis unicolor | reverse complement strand
CCTCGCCTGGCCCTCGATGACAGGAACGTGACCCTGGAGGGCAGGGGCAATGCCAGCGAGTGTCTGGCTGCCGTCAAGAAGCTGTTCAACTTCTCGGCCTGTGGCCAGAGCCCTCGCCTGGCCCTCGATGACAGGAACGTGACCCTGGAGGGCAGGGGCAATGCCAGCGAGTGTCTGGCTGCCGTCAAGAAGCTGTTCAACTTCTCGGCCTGTGGCCAGAGCCAAGACTGCACCTTCAATGGCATCTACCAGCCCCGGGTCAGCGGGATGTTCATTGTAAGTCAAATCCTGGCCTCCCACCTCCCGGGCACAGGGTGTCCCTGGTGTCTCTGTGTGTCCCATGGCACTGTCACCTTCCCACGGCGGAATGGGGGCAAGAACCACCCAAATCACCACTGCCCCGGGGCACCACAGGGATCGCTGCTATCTGATTTTCCAGCCAGCTCTCCAAATGGGACAAAGTTAATAAACCAGGTGCTTAGCCAAAAACCAAGCTTTCAGTTAAAAAAAAAGCTCTGCCTGTGTTTGATGTGCTGCTGTAGCCAGAAGGCATCTACACCCCCAGCCCCATCTCTGCTGGCACGTGGACAGCCATGCCCTGGGACTATGCAAGGGTGGGACAGACCCAGGGAAGGACAAACCCCACTTCTTGCTTTGAGGGAGACGGGGGAGCTGCTGGGAGGGTTTCCCCACTGTAACTCAACTACATTTCGGCCTCTTGCCTTTCAGGCCTTCTCTGCCTTTTACTACAACTTCAAGTTTCTCAACCTGACCGAGAGGCAGCCGCTGGCCGCTGTCAGGGAGACCATCGAGCATTTCTGCACAAGGAGCTGGGCAGACGTATGTTCCCCATGATGGGAGGCTGTGGGGAAGCTTCACAAGCAAAGGGATTTTGAGGAGGGGGAGAGGGAGCAGGAACTCCCCCAGGACAAGGCTTTCTGGTCGCTGAGCTGTACAATACACAGCAGAGCCATCCCTGAGCTCTGTGAGGGGTCCAGGACTCTGCTGCACCCACCCTTGGGAGCCTCCTTGCTCATGCAACATTGGGAAAGGGGAACCAGGGCAGGTGAAGGCAGCAAAGGGGAACCAGAGCAGGTGAAGGCAGCAAAATCTCCTCACCAGCACAGGAGCTGTGGATGGAGGTGGGGCTGGACCTTGGAGGATGGCACCAGCTCCGGCACCACGATGGGGAGCAGTCACATTGGGATGGAGAAGGCCAAGAGAAGTGCTAGGACCACCATGGGACAGAGAGCAAGGAGACTGAGATAGGAGAATCTAGAGCAGGAGGAGCTCCAATACATCTCCCTGTTTCCATGTGGAGAATAAATCCTCTTCAAAGAAAGACAGGTCTAAAATACCTGCCTTTTCCTGAAATTTGAGTCTTTTTCTGTATGCTGGTGGCTGTGAAGCCCTCGCCCCTCATACAGCAGTCATCAGAGCATTGCCCCTGCGTGGAAATTGCCTGTAAATAACTTCCTTTCCTTCCCAAACGTATCCCCACCCCAGCTGTCTGCTAGCTACCCCGAAGAGAATCCTGAGCGGCTGCCGAAATACTGCGCCAATGCCAACTACATCCTCACGCTCCTCCTCGACGCCTACAAGTTCAGCGAGACCAGCTGGAACAACATCTTCTTCCAGAAGAAGGTAGGCAGAAAACGCAGCCTGCGGGCACGATAGAGGCAGGGCTAGAGAGAGGAGCCAGCTTCCTGCATCGGCGTGGCTTTCCTGCAGCACTAACCCATCGTCCCCTCTCTCCCGGGGCAGGCGGGGAGCGCTGACATCGGCTGGACGCTGGGGTACATGCTGAACCTCACCAACATGATCCCCGCCGAGGCTCCGGCGCGGGTGAAAGGGCACGTCCCTTCCCTCTGGGCTTTGGCCGTTGCCTTCATCGTCCTCACCCTTGCCTTGGGGCTTGCTGCCCTGCTCCTGCTCTTGTGGGTGTAGGATCCTGGCTGTGTTTTTGGAGCCCAGCAGGACCACGAAGGGCTGTCTGCACTGCCATGCCCTGAAGCTCTGCCAGCAGCCTGAGGCTGGCTCAATGATACTGAGAACATCAACAACTACAGCACTGAGGAACCGAGGTCTGACCTCCCACAGGACAGAGCCCAACATGTATATAGGCTCCACGAGTTTTTCAGAGGAGCTCAGCTTTGGTGGAGACCTGCTGGGATCAGCCTACACACCCCAGCCATGCCTGTCTGCCTCCTTACTCTGCTATACCTGTTACAGATCTGGACTCCATCCCATCAGCTGGTCCGTGGGGCTGTGGAGCCCAGCCTGGCCATGGAAGAGCTCCCAAAGTGCCAGACTGTCAGTGCACGGCTGCAGGCACTTGGTGGCAGGGAGCTCTGTCTCTCCTGAGGTTGTATTGCTTGGCCTTGTCTGATGGTCTTGGAGACAGAAGGCAAACTGAGCATCTGCAGTCCAAAATGCGGTCCCATCATCCATCTCATTTCACCTCACCTGGCCTTCCTTTTCTTCTGGGATAAAGGGATTGATGTTCCCGAGTGATTTCCAGGAGACCAGGCTGTCCCAGCAGCAGAAGACTGGGGGCCAAGCTGAGACCCCGTCATGCCCTGACCCCCCACACGTGGCTGAGCTGGGTCCTGCCCACAGCTGCGCCCTTGCCTTTCATTCTGCTCATCTGTTATCTGCCCGGGGATGACTCAACTTGTTATTTGCCTCCTGGCAGCAAGGACCTGACCTTGGACGTTTCTGCAGAAAGGCAGGCGTCTCACGGCTCTCGTCATCCAAATAAACATTGTAAAAGTCTGAACAGGGAAATGCCTGTTACTGTGTTCCTGCACAATTACGGTTTTATTGTTTCCGTCTCCCATGTAAGGGCTGGTGATGATGACAGAGACTCAAGGGGGAATCAACATTGCTTTGGGCTAAGGGAGATGCCCCTGGAGACCTCCCAGCATCTGCCAGATCTTGGAGAGGAGGCAGCAGGACATGAGGACAGGCCTCTTCCTTCTGAGAGTTGGGCTGCACCCACCTCACCGATCCACTGGCCACCAGTGGGAACCCCCAAAAATGTAAGAAGGGCCCTGGAACTGCCACTGACGTGACCCAGCAGTGTTCCCAAATCATCTGTGTGCTGGAAAGTGAGGGTGAGACATCTGCCACGCACAGACACAGGGTGCAGCTGGACTGGAGATGAACCTCGTGCAGGACAGCAGGGGCTGCTGCCATCCCTGACCTCACAGGGCTTCCCAGTCCTGGGCACAGCCCAAGCCCCATCTACCCTCTCATCTCTCTTCTCTGGAGACATCCAAACCCACCTGGAAGTGTTCCTGTATAGAACAAGGGGTAATGGCACCAAGCTGTGCCAAAGGAGGTTCAGGTTAGAGATAAGGAGGAAGTTCTTTACTGAGAGGGTCGTCAGAAGCTGGAACAGGCTGCCCAGGGAGGTGGTGGAGTCACCATCCCTGGATGTGTTTAAAGAGCGGGTAGATGAGGTACTTAGGGATATGGTTTAGGGGGTAGACAGGAACGGTTGGACGTGATGATCTCAGAGGGCTTTTCCAACCGAGCAATTCTGTGATTCTGTGTGATCTCCTCTGGGTGATCCTGCTCAGGGGGTTGGACTGGGTGATCTTTAGAGGTCCCTTCCAACCCTGACCATGCTGTGATTCTGTGACACTAGGCCAGCTCTCCCCATAGCCCCAACACTGCTGTCCCTGTGGCAGGTGGTGGTGGCTGTGGGCGATGCAGATCCTTGCCCCGGGATGTCTGTCCCACATGGGGTACCTGCTGCAGGCTGTAACCATTCCTGTGATGACCTCGTTGCTGCCAAACACCCCTTCTCTCTTCCCTGACCCACCACCTCCAGCAGCCCCACATCACTGTGGTCCCCACGCCCCCAGCACTGATCTTCTGCCCCACACACCCATGCCCTCCCTCCCAGAGCATCTCCAACCAGCAGTGAGGGGAAAGGAAAGCCAGGGAGCACACAGCTGCAGGGAGGATTTTTTTTAAAGCCTGTGCTGGTCCCAGCTCACCAGCCCAGCACTCAGCTGCCCCACATTACAAGTTCACGGCTCCTGGGCACATGGGGATGATTCCTTGGTCTGCAGCTCCTCGTGCAAGCGTGAAGCAGGACGAGGTGGTGTTGGCAGCCCTTGGAGCCAGCGCTGCTAGAGACTCTCGTAACCGTAGGAGTTTTTCTGGCAGCACATGACTGTGAGGAGGCAGAAGATGAGGATGAGCATGACGGCCAGTAATACCGTGGCTGCTATCCAGTTGCTTCTTTGGAGCCCAACGACTCTCTGGGGAACATCTGAGGGAATCATGTTGGTGAGGTTGAGCATATAGCCTAGCGTCCAGCCCACATCTACGTTAGCAACCTGTGCAGACAGAGAAGAAAGAGGGATGTGAAAGGCTGTAAAGTACCATGTAAGCTGAAGAGCTTGGTCCTGCTCCACAACCACTGTATCTGCGCATACCTTGGCCCCGTTAGTGAGACAAGCTGGGGGACAGCATTGGTGGCCCAGGCCAGGTGTTCTAGCCCATAAACATAACTCAAGAGCTGCTTGGTCAGTCCCTCTCACTGCCCTGGGCAGGTGCAGTGCCCCATGCTGCCCCCTTATCCCTTGATCCCCCACCCAGGCAGTGCAGGGGCAGCGGCAAGGTGGGTGTGAGTCATTTCCCAGCACAAAGCATGGAAGCTGGTGGTCCCTGGGTGCTTTCCTACCTGCCGGACAAAGTGGATGTTGAGCCACGTTTCACTGTTGAACTTGTAGCCTTGCAGGAGAAGGGTGAGGGTGTAGGAGCTGGCTGCGCAGGCGTCACGGAGACGGGTCCTGTTCACGGTGGGGAACTGCTCCTGCACCTGCAGGGATGGAGGAGCAAGGGAGGGCTGTCAGCATGGAGCAGCACTCAGTGCACCCACAGCACAGCCAGGAAACAAAACCTGAGAGTGCCTGGGCTGGGGAGCAAGGAGGACCCCAGGGGGCTGCAGGCTGCTCTCCCTTATTCTCTATCCAGAGATCCCATGCTCCTCCCAGAACCTCCAGCTGCATTTGCACAGCAGAAGATGGGCTGTGGATGAGCCCTCAGGCTGCCCAGGTGAAATGCAGGCAGAGGCTGGCATCTCCCAGGCAGGATCTCACCTTCTCCCAGCTGCTGTTGCAGAATTGATGGATGGTGGCGTTGACCGAGCTCAGGGCCTGCCCTCCAGTCAGGTTCAGAAAGTGAAGGTTGTGATAAAGCCCCGAAAAGGCCTGTGGGTGTTTAAAGTGGCAGGTTAGTGAGGAACCCAGGCCCCTCTCACTGCCTGCTCTGCAGGGGTCCCTAAGGCCCTGATCAGCACTGTAGGGCGATGCCTGCCGAGCTGCTGGGAGGGAGCCCAGGGGCCACTGCCAGCACCAAAGAGATCCGTGCTGTGACAAGAGGTCGGAGTCTGCACATCTGGGCACATCCCAGCTTCCAGCACATCTGCTGTCCCTCACACTGGTCAGACTTCTCTCCCATGGCAGTGTTCATGGGGTCTTGGCCCAGCCTCTGGTGCCCCCAAACCCCACACCCCACCACAGCCAAGGGGATGGAGGCTCCTTACGAAGAACTGGCCCCGCACGGGCGGCTGATAAACCCCGTCGAACCCGCACGTCCTGTTGGCCCCGCAGCTGACGTTGAAGAGTTTCTGGACAGCGGTGCTGCACGCCATCGGGTCCCCCGTCCCCGTCACCGTGAGGACCTGTGCAGGGCTGGGTGTGCTCGCTGCATGAACACAGGGACTGTCGTAGAGGTCTGCCATGGTGATGTTCTCCTGATATCCCCTGGGGTAGCAGGGATGCGATATCTGCTGGGGAGATAGGCTGTCCTGGAGAGAGTGGGAGCAGTTAGCATCACCCTGGCACTGAGGATGAGGATGGAAAGGAGAGAAACAGCCCACAGACACTGCCTGTCCCTACACCTGGATGCAAGTCATCGGCACCATGCTTAGCATGCTGCCCCCACCACCCATGGGGTATTGTCCACGCCAGGCCAACGTCATGTCATGGGGTGCAGGCACAGAATTGGGACCAGCACAGCATGGCCACGCTGTGGTCAGGGACAACTGCGTGGGCAGGACCTCACAGCTGCTGAGGATGGACCCATTTTGTCACCACTCCTCCTTTGTAGGATCGCTGTACTCCACAGGAGAGCCAGGGCAGAGAAGCCATTTAAGCAAAAACAACACAGATGCTGATTTCCCTCTGCAAGGTGCTCTGGATGTGGTCTTTTGCCCATTCCAACCAGCATAACCCAACGTTGAGACCTCACCCCACAGCCAGTGGGCATGAGGGTCCCCCTGTGCAGCAACACCACCTCCCCTCACTCTTCCATGCCTAGTGCCTGCTGCTAAAGACCAGCTGGTTCAGATTTCCACCCATAAAACCAACTTATTCATTATCAGACTGGTGCTAAAAACTTCTGCTGGGTCTTCCCCAACCTCCCAGCATCCAGCAGGTCCCCTTCTCCAAGATTTGGTCCTTTCAGTCCCCTGTCACTGGGTTAACACAGCCCCTCCATCAGGAATGGGATGGAGATCTGGTGGGCAAGATAGTCCCAGGACAGGGTCCCTGGCAGCACCCATGGTCAGGCATCCTGATTTAGGGTGTCTATCTCCACCTCAGCTCAATCCTGCCCTGCTGTTGGACGAGCCCTGAGATGGGGTGGCCCCGTTGTATCCAGCATCCTCACTGGTGCTTGCACAAAGGCACTGAGCCCAGCAGCCATCACACCCAGTGGGTGCTGCCTGCCCAGCTTTGTGAGATCAGGGCTCAAGCTGCACTGGAGAGGCACAAGGCTGCAGGTGGTTACCTGGTGTAAGGATGCCATCAGCATCTTCAGGGCTTGCTTTTGCCCATAGCAGAGGTAGCTGTGGGTGTAAATGGAGTAGTTGGTCCCGTACAGCCTGAGGAGGGCTCTCGTGCTGTTGTCATCTATGGGGATCCCAGGAAGGAATGTGATCTGGGTTGAAGCCCCACCGAGGTCCAGAGCTCCGACCACATCATCTGCAGGTGGGTGGGTCCACTCGCCTGTGAGGGAGCACTGCCCAGCACCGAGAGTTACCACAAGGAATGGATGCAGGGTGACCACAAGGGTATCGGCGTCCCAGCCCAGACCGCAACATGGCAGGGAGGGGGTCCTTCTCTGCCCACTTCCCAGCCCACACCTTGACGAGTGTCTCCAGCAGGTAGTTGATGGTGATCCAGC
>NW_010188069.1:11595-14103 GCF_000695765.1 Mesitornis unicolor | reverse complement strand
CACACCCGGTTTCCCCCATCCCCTGCCACCACTGTTAACCAGCTCCCACAGACGGTCCGTCGTGTGAATCCAGCCCCAAGCCCTGCACCTCTTTCATGCTTCCCGTTCTTTACCCATTCCGCTTGCATCCTCCACATCACTGCATGTCCCCACACAGCCCTGCGTGGGTGTGTGCAGCCCCCGCAGCCTAAGCAGTCCCTGCTGGCTGCTGCCTTCACCCCGCATTGCCCTGCTCAGCCGGGCAAGTGCCTGCCCAGGGAGTAACCACCACCCCCTGTTGCACCGGGTACAGCTCAAAGCAAGGGCTGGGAAAAATCCCTGGACATCCCTTTGGCCACTAAGAAGGGACAGCCAGGAGGCGCAAGTTTCTCGTCTGTATGAGATGTTTTAACGAACAAATGAAATCCCTCACTGATGTGCAGCTCCTGGCTATCACACTGCAGCTCCTCAGTTTTCTCTTTGAACGTATTCCCTGGGCTGCCCGGGCAGCCTCCTTTGCTGCACTTCTCCTGCCTCCAGGCAGTGGGACCAGCAAGGCTCCCTTCAGCCTACCAGTACTTTGTAGCCCGACCCATTCATCACAGTGAGTTAAAAAGCATCAGTTTGATTCATTATTTAAATCAGCAAGCAGGAAGCCTCAGCTCTGTCACTGATTTTTCATCTGTGTTGCATTTGTGCTTTTTACTTTTCATTATTAAAAAAAGCTCACTCCGCTGGATGGTGTGGACATCCAACTTCAGTGGCTCGCAGGCAGGCATGGCCTTTACTCTGAATTTGATAATTTCCCTTTGATAACTGGGAGGACACACTGTGCTTATCCCATTTATTTTAGCAGTAACTCACATGTGTTGAGATAGGGTTTTTTTTCTAGATTTGTTATGCTACAGTGAATGCCAACTATTTCTAGTGATAACTTTTTTCCTTGGCATGTGTGTCAGTCTGCATTGAGATAAAAAGTGGAATTTCCTTTGAAATATATAAACCTCACATCTTTATTATTTATCAGTTAACTTCAGCAACCTTGAATGTGAACACAAACATAACAGGGGGGAAAAGATTGCATAAACACTAACTGACATATTAAACAGGAGAGCGGGATTTTTGTGGTGAGTGAATTACACATTGCTGCTGTTTAGCAGGAGCCAAAGCAGTGTGATAGTGCAGATAGATGAGCGACTGCCCCATGGGGGTGATTTGGACTATTTTGTTAAGAGTTATGTCTCTGTATCTCTGGAGCCTAAACACCATTGAAAATCCAGCCCCAAGTCATTCAGGAATTTAATCCTGTCTAGTTTGTACTTGGGAAGAGGGAGAAGAAATAATGCTTTCCTCCATTTGCAACTGGCATTTGGTTTCTCACTTTCAAATGATGAGATCTAAGTGAGGCACTCGGTATTCCGGCATCTGTCAGAATGCAAAAGCAGCCAAAGCAAAGTCTTCTCTGCACACCAGGAATTCAGAGAAGCTTGGGGAAGGATGAGTACAAGTTTTAGCTCCACTGGGAGGAAAAAAAAACATCATCAGCCCCACCAGCAGCACTGATGGGGGCTTTGGGTCCTGCCTTCCCCTGCAGCCAACCACCCTGCTGCTGTGGGGTGGCTGGTCTCACCTCTAAGTGAAGGATCTCTGGGCAGAGGCAGGCAGTTGAGCTGTGTGCAGGGTATGCATGCTCCATTCCCCCAGGGCAAGATTGTCTAACCATTGCTTCTTGGATCTGCGGATGTTGACAGCTCTGTCTGTGCCACCGATAGCGGCTGTGGCATGTGCTGGAGTGACACACTTTAAACCCAGGCTGACCTCCAAAAAGAGAGGCTTCTTGCCCATGCAGCTTATATTAAACTCCTTGAGCAAGCATAATTGGAGGATGTCTCAGTGATCCAGTATATCACTTTTTCCCCCTTTATTGAAGTGATTTTAGTAGACCGCGGGTAGCAATTATATTTAACCTAAAGCAGAATGAATGAAACCCATTTTAAAGTGCATAGTGTGTTCCCCTGTCATGTCTGGGGGTGCTGGTCTGTGGGGGAAGTGCCTGAGCATCCTGGCAGAAAGCAAACACCCCGGGGTGGCTGGGGCCTGAGCAAAGGGCTGCCTGTGTCCCCACGGTGGTGCTGGTGTGGTGCCTACAATGCATCTTGCCTGCTTCTTGCAGCAGGAGGGGATTTGAAGGGGATTTACTCACCTGGAGCATCTCCTTCTCCAGCCATGAGGGCAGGGCACCTTTCTCCTGTCCTCCTCATGACCCCAGACTGCTTCTTGTGTCCTCCCTCTCCTAACCAGCTCTCCTTGCCCTTGTTTCAGGGCTGCCTGAGGATGTGTCACCTCTCGACCCGGCCATCATCTCAGGGGTGCCAGGAACCCACTTTGCCATCCCTCTGCCACGCTGCTGGGCCCCAGCCCTGACGCCTCCGTGCCCTCCTCCAGTGGGATGGCGCAGGCAGGGGGACCCATCCGCTTCCACCCCGAGGAGGGCTGTACCACCTCATCCCCACCATTCGCCCACGGGGT
>NW_010188069.1:9719-11354 GCF_000695765.1 Mesitornis unicolor | reverse complement strand
GGGCCGCCCGTGCCCAGCACTCTCCTCTCCGGCCAGCCGCAGCCCACTGGTGGCAGCGGCCCCTGAGGGACACAGCTCCGTTGTCACCTTCCGCTTCATCGAGAAGGCCAGTGTACGGACCCTGGGCGGCCTGCCACCCCTCCAGCCCCACCGGGACAATGGCCCCCACAGCCTGAGCCGCAGCCTGGAGCTTGGTGGGGATGTGGGGTCCCCCCAGCCCCAGTTCCTGCCCCAGCAGCAGCTCCTGCATACGCTGAAGCTGGAGGCCTCCGCGTCCGACCCGCTCCTGGCTGGGGGCAGGACTGTGGGGGGGATGCGTCCGTGTGGGAAGGAGCCCTGCACCCTTGACACTGACTGCCTCTGCCGCTCCCTCACCAACGGGCTGCCGGAGGACATCCCCGCCTTTGCCAGGAGCCCCCCAAAGCCAGAGCCCCAACTCCAGGTAGGTGCTGGGGTGCCCCATGCCAGGCATGGTCTCTGCCCCAAGGTCTACCTCCTGCTCACCGCTCTCCCCTCTGCAGGGCAGCGCCTGGCCATACCCCCGGCAGAGCTCGGCCCATGCCCAGCGCATCGCCAAGGCCAAGTGGGAATTCTTCTATGGCTCTTTGGACACTTCAAAGACAGGTAAGAAGGTGACAGGGAGGTGCCCTTGACTGGACTAACCTCTCCTTTGCAAGTTTGAATGGCTGCCAGGTCTCCTGCTGGCACTGCCCATCTTTCAGGGCTTGTCAGTGCCCACCAGACAGCCAAGACCCTCCACAGGATCGGGCAGTCCTGCTGGGGCCAGATCCTGTGCACACCAACCCCCCTGCAGAGTCCCCTGTGACTCTGCAAAGCATCGTGTGAAGGGTGTGACACAGAGCACTAACCCCGAGCAGCCCCTGGCTGCCTCTGCAGAAGGGCTTTGGGGTTCAGTTGGGGGCTCAGGGATGGCTGCAGATGCACTAGCACTGACAGCACCCTGCTTCTGCCTCTCCTACCCTTTTTCCTTCTGTCTCCCCCTCTCCATGTTCCAGTGCGTTTCACATGTATGACCCCACTCGCTGTGCACGTCATGCCACACGAGTGGCTCCCCAGTACTCCCCAGTACTGCTCCCCGTGGCTCTGAGTGCTCAGGGCTCCCTTGCAGGCTCGTCTGCCCCTGACTCCACTTCGCTGGCCGAGCCCCCCAAGAAACCCATCCGTATGCTGCCCACTGAGCCACCAGGGTCGATGCCCGAGCACAGTCTGAGCCACGTGGAGGTGGAGATAGAGATGTCTCCTCCACGTGGCCAGAAGCTTGGATCCTGCGAGACTGGGATTATAAGGAGGACGGTGAAGTATTCTGAGACGGACCTGGATACTGTGCCACTGAGGTGCTACCGCGAAACCAACATTGACGATATCCTGGCTGAGAAGGAGGAGGTGGATTCAGCGATTGAGAGCCAGAAGGACAGTGAGAGCAACCCAAGCTTTGGGGGCACCCCGGGCAGGAGGAACAGCACGCCAGAGGAGCCCCCCACCCAGGGCACCGGCTGCCCAAAGGATGGTCTACGGGACAGGGATGCGGATGAGGACGATGAGGTGTTTGAGGCGACAAGGAAGGAGAACAAGGAAAGGTGAGACTCCATGTGTGAAGGCAAAAAGCTCCTTTCG
>NW_010188069.1:263-9662 GCF_000695765.1 Mesitornis unicolor | reverse complement strand
TGAGCCAAAAATCTCCATAGCTCCCTCTGAGCTGTGCATGAGAGTCGGATGGGGTCCTGGATCCTTGGGCTGGGCTGAGACTGGGGCTGGGGCTGGGGCTGGGGCTGGGAGGGGGCCCTTACCACCCCTGTGGGAAGCGTAGGGCAGTGCTGGTGGTCCAGCCCTGGGTGCTGTGTTTTGGGCCCCGCGCTGTGAACCCCGCTCCTCTGGGGTGAACTCTGCAGCTCACATCACCCAGCTGAGCCCAGGCTTCCTGGTATGAGTCCCACCAGATTAATTACATCCTCCCAGGTGCTGCTAGGTGTTGGAGTGACGGTGTCAGGGCACCCCAGCCCAGGCCATGCCCTGGAGCTGCTGTGTGCTGGGCTGCCCTCCCCTTTGCAGACTACTGTTCTTCGGTGGCAGGATCAGTTTCTTTTGCTTGGCCTCAGTCAGTACTTGCTGCAGAAAGAGTAGAAGAAAGCCTTTTGTTGTCTTCTGTGCTTTTTTTCACTTGTGTGGCAAAACACCCTGTGCTGGGAGGCCAATGGAGTGGGTGACACCAAGGTTATCATTTGGTTACCCACCTGTGCCAGCTAACACCATTTGAACTGCTGTCTGCCCTGTGCCGGGCACTGGCAATTGGGACCTGTGGGAGATGGCGTTTTGGCCTGGCAGCACAAGACTCTGTCCATGGAGTGTCCTCTGGAGTGGTGGCTTGACCATGAGGAGTGATGGGCATCATCCATCTCCCCCAGGAGGCATCAGGAGGGGAAGAAGCCCCAGAGCACTGTGTAGGACAGCCACATGGATGGGAAAGGCCCTGGCAGGGAGCAGGAGATGCCTGTGCAGACATCTCCTGACGTGTATTGGCAAAGAGTCTTGGGTGAGATGAGGGCACTCGGGCATCATCACCAAGTGCTCCATGGGAGTCAGGGGAGGGCTCGCCTGGGAAGGGCAAAGCCAGGGCAATGCCTGGGATGCTGCGTGGCAGCGTGCACTCACTGAGCTGTGCCAAAGGCAGGCAGGGAGCATTTAGGTGGAAGAAAAGGAAAAGTGAGAGTTTTCAAGTTAATGTAACAATTATCGCATAGTGCTATTTTATTTCCAAATATGTACTAGGCCACTACAAGTCCTGTAAACTGCAAGCCTAGACCTGCTTTCTGCCCTCTGAGACACCTTACTGTAGCTCCCCCGATAGTGCTGGAAAGCTTGGTTGTGTCCTTAACTGCATTGCTGCCCCTAAAGTCGGTGCTCCCGGTATAATTACCGATGTGTACATACAGGTGTTATATTCGTTTTACATGGCTTCTTAGTAGACCAGTGGCTCTTTTGATTTGCACCCCCTTGAATGTTTGCCACGTAGGTGCAGACCCTGCGGGCAGTGTCTTGAAAATCATGAGCCCCAAACCGTGAGCTTGTTCAGTCCCTGCATCGCAGCCCTGGGTTTTTGCTTATGCACTGTTTCTGAGCTCTGCAGCTGCAGTCCTCCTCCTTGTTTACGACTCACCAGTATTGATGTTTTCTCCTTCAAGCTTTCTGCTTTGCCTGCTTACAGGAGGGGTGATGCTGGGGTGACTGGGCCCCCCTGGAGCCAGCACCGTTCTGCTGCTGCAGGAGCTGCTGTACTCCAGGCCTAGCCTGGTGGCTGGGAAGGACCAGCCCTGCAAATTTACCAAAACACCTTTGGATGCTGATTTGCAGCATTTCGACATGTAAATCCCTTTGAAAATCTAGCCTTAAAGGTTTAGCACCCTCTGTGAGGGGGTTTTTGGCTTGGTACGATCTTCTTGTCCTTCATTTTCTGGCCAAAGGGCATCTTCTTTGGTGATTTACCCTCCCAAAATAAGAGAGCATGCTAACAGCTGGCCGGACATCAGGCTAAAAAAACCCAACACCAAATCAAATGAGACATGGAAAGTGGCAGAAGAAACAGTCTCTTCTTCCAGCAAATCCACTCCCTGAATATATTTAGAGTCAGATCTACCAACTCTAATGACTAGTCTAAGCCTTCACTGCCTTTATTCCCATTAGTCCTGGAGAGCTGAGACCTGTCAGCGAGAGCGGGCTCAATTCCCTTCCTCCCCAAGCATCGGCAGACGTGCTGGCTAAGCTGGAGGCCTGGCCCGCAGCACCAGTGCCATGGGCTGATAAGAGAGAGGAGGCTTTGCTGGGGAATGCCGTGCTCCCCGGGGAGCGCAAAAGGCTGGAAGGAGGCAGAGACGCCTTTTCTCCCTGCGAGCAGAGCAGCCTTGCCTAGGAAAGCCCTTGGATCTGCTGCCCAGGGAGGCTTTCCAAGAGCCTTTCTGCTCATTGCTTGGTGGAGAGAAAAATAGCTGCATTGGGGATTAAAAACCAGTTACAGCCCCGATTCCATCAAATGCTTAAGCGTAGGCTTAGCCTGCCTCAGTGGCCCCAAGCCTCTGATGTGCTGTGCTGAGGCTCAGAGCCCAATGTGCCTACAGAGCCGCAGCTCGGGGTGATGCTCCTGCATCCCACAGGCTCTCAGAGAGGAGACGCTTGGGGTGATGCTGGCAGGCACCTACTGATGAGTAGGGGGAGATTCCTGCAGCTCATGGGGGAGTACTGGGGGCAGCGTGACCCCAGAGTGATGGTGTGGGGGCATCTGGCAGGGGATTGCAGTGCCTGTGGTCAGCACCTGCAGCTCAGCACAGGTTGGGGTTGGACACTGAGCCCTAACACCGGGCAGCTGCTGAGCTGGGGGAGATGTGCAAAAGAGCTGGGGGGAGTGTGAGGAGCCACTTTTGTTCAGTGAGGAATGAAGTGAGGGGCTGCTGGATGGTGCTGTATGGCCTCACCTTCTTCGAGCTGAGCTGGGACCCCCACACAGTGCTTGCCATGCCTGTGCAGGCAGGAGAAGTGGGGCATGGCTGTGGCAGTCAGGGGTCTGAAGGGTCACAGGAGCATTTGACAGAGACAGAAAACTGCTGAGAGCCCGAGGAGAGAGATTTTCTCCTCTTCCCCTCGCTGGGGATGGCGTGGTTCTGCAGCACCAGGCAGGGAGAACGGGGCTAGCCCCTTCCCCTCCATCAGCCATCAGATGCAGCTGCTGAAGTCCATTGCCCAGACCCCCTCAGTCCCCATAGGCAGACTTTCGCCCAGGATCCACTTCCCTTCTGTACCTGCCTGTCCTCTCAAGGAAGACTCACTGTCTCTTCTGCCCCAGCTCAAGGCTGGAAAGCTATTTGCTTTCCCACTGCCCATCACCCTTGCACAGATGCTCGATTACAGCCTCTGCATCTCCTCCCCTCCTCTGCTCCTCCCAGCTGCCTTTTTCCTGGCTTGGTGAGGGTGTAGTGACCCTTTGTGGGGGGGCTGAAGTAGAGCGCAGAGATGGGCAGCACAGCAGGGCTGATGAAGCATCTAGGTCTGAGCAGGGATGGTCTGAGCAAGAATGGTGTGTGCAGGCAGCATTTCACCCATGTTGCTGCAACTAGATCCTTTTGAAGCTGAACGGCTTTGTGCTAGATATTTTGGGTTGGAGTGCTTCCAGAGCTTGCATGGTGTGGACAAAACCAACTGTGGATTTTCTGTGGCTTGGTAGCAATATACTTGATCACACGACTGAGCCCAGATCCCTCTCCTGGGATCAAGGTCCCTTCCGTCCGCTGTCATTGTCCTCCCTGGCACAGCCCATAGCCCTCCTTAGAGATTTGAAGTGCAAAACAAAGTCAGCAGCATTAGCTCGGTTTAGTAGCACACAGCTGGGTGGTAAGGACGGTGAATCACGCTCACATCTGTAAAGCTCATCTGCAGATGTTGGAGGTCTCTTCTGACTTGTCCTTGCCGGAATGCCATCCCAGAGGTGGCTGCTCCTGGGGCTCCTACGAGCGTTGAGCAGTGCTGCACAGGCAGTGAAACGCTGGTGGATGGGCGAGAGCAGCCTCCGTCCTGCCTTGCTTACCTGCGTCTGGCTCCGCTGCACTCCCCTTGAAGCCAGCTGGCACTCGGGGGGAGCCAAGCTGCCAGCTCTCAGCCTGCTGAAGTAATCAGGGTGAGATTTTTGAGCGGTATGTGAAGGCTAATGAATGGAAATCATTTGGTGCTTGTAACAGCAATGCATCTTCTGAGCCCTCTGTACAAAGCTGTTTATTCATAACAAATGTTATGACAAGCTGGAGCAGTTCCTCTCCTTTAATCAGAGGAGAGAGTGGCATAACAAGTGCTTTTCTCCTGCTTTAATAAAATGATAGCGGCTTATGAGTAAAGTAGGCTTTTAGGGCCGTGTTTATGCTTTGATGTTCTCTGGGTTGGAAATGTCCCTGCTGTCACGTGCTCAGATGGATGGGCTTCACCTCATTTACAGGGAAAAACACTCAGGGCTTCAGGGTTTAGATAATCCTGTGCTGGGCTGGACCCAGAGCAGGCTGGGCCTTCCTGCAGGGCTGATTCCTGACAAAATGGTGAGCCAGGACCAAGCCTGGCCTCTAGGACCTGGGCCAGCTCAGGTCCCTGAGCCCAGAGCTGAATGTGAGGCACCCTCTGTACTGCCTGGGGAAGCCTGGGGCTCCACATCCCCTTGTGCTTGGTCCCAGATGTCTCCTGGGACCAGCTAGCAGACCTTGCAGGTGGGTGTCGGTCATGCTCTGAGCACAGTGCTGAGCAACCACAGTGCTGTGTTCGTGGAGGAAGGTGTTGCTCTGTCCTGAGCAGCTCCAGGAGGAGCCCTCTGGGTACCGGGAGCTCTGAAGGCTCATGGAAAATTCAGCCATTTCCAGGTTTGTTTGAAAATGGAGCTGAACCACATTCTGCTTCTGGTGCTTGAGCCCTTTATTGGATCTAAGCTCAAGTCAAGTAACTGGGAGCAGTAGCCATCTCATAAGCTTCTTATGAGGATGAGCCACTAACAGAACAAAAGTCTGTGGTGTATTAAAGGAGAAACATATGTCTGGAGCCAGCCCAGTCCCTCTTCCCATGATGTCCTGGGCAGGCGAGGTGTTTCCTTGGAGGTCTACAAAGGACATTTCTGCCCAACTCAGTTTCCTTCTAGAGCAAAGCACGGGCTTTTGTTTTGCGGCTTTGTTCGCTTGCTCCTCAGTGACCAATTCTTCTCCCTTTCTTCTCTCTAGGATCATGGATCGAGACACAAAGGGTATGCTCAAGTCTCCAGTGCCCTTCCTCCTAGGGCACAGCCTCTCCAAGGATGGCATGGACTCTTTCAGTAAACATTTTGAGAGCATCATGGAGTCCCATCGAGCCAAAGGCACATCTTACACCAGCCTGGACTCCATTGACATCCTCTCCTCCCCAGCCCGCACCCATGGGACCTTTTTCACTTTTGACCTCCCGACTCTCACCTCAGAAATACAGGGACAGATCCGAGACAGTGCCAAGCTGATCGAGGAGAACTTTGCTCCTCTGGCTCACTTGGAGCCAGACTCTGGGACCAGTTCAGCCACAGATGCCCCCTGGACAGAGAGGGAGGAGGAGCGAGGGAGACGAAGGAAGGGTGCTTGGCACAGCCCTTGCCGCTCAGAGGACAGTTTTGGTACTCCCTTGGCCTCTAACATGAGGTGAGTAACCAAAGTTCCTTGCTGTCCAGCTGGGCCACCAAGGCTCAGTGTGAAGTCTAACTCCGCGTAGCGTGTTTTGCAGCCAGAGCCTAACCTGTGTTTCTGGGGAAGAGGGGAAGGGTCAGGACTGGGTGTGCTGGATTTTCTGTGAGGTGGCTGATCACACTAGTGATCACCATGGTGGTGTGGTAGCTGTGTCGGTGGGACCACATCCCCTTTTTCATCTTTGCTAGCTTTGTTGGTGCTGGAGGGCTGTGAGGTTTCCTCCAGCCTAGCAAGCAGGGAGTCTCAGGACTTCAATCCCACGGTGGTTCCTGTTGCAGGACAGTCCAGCATCTGTGGTGTCTGTGGGGAGAGGCCAGTCAGAAGTCGAGTAGAAATTCAACAGCCTTTCCCTCCTGGAGGCCTAGACTTCCTGATACTGCTGTGTCCCTCACCATCTGACTAGCACCCTCCTGTTTCTTGAGGACAAGTCTCATGGTCTTGTACCTCTTGTCCTGGCCGCCTCAACCTCCTCAGTGTTGTATGTGTTGGGAGATGGAGGGCAGAGATGAGCACAGCCTACCAGAGTCTCCCTGTACATTGCTCTGAGCTTGCCTGCACTCAGGCTCAGGATGGCTGCCCCATACCTGGGGAGATCTCTGGTGGAGCCTGTCCCTATGTGAGACCATCTCCAGGCTGAGACACTGCCTTCCTGCACTCCTCCCCCTTCCAGCAAGGTCTTCAGCTGAGGTGCTTGTGATGTGGCAGGTTGGTAGGCCCTTTCTCCTTTTCCAGGGTGTGCTCTGGAGCGTGGTCAGGTCTGGTCTGGATGTCAGGTCTGGTCCAGTGGTTCAGCTGCAGAGCTGGCAGCTCTCGGAGAACTTGTCTCAGTCATGCCAGCGCTGACCTTCTGGTTTACATTACCCCCCTGCTAGTCTCTCTGCCCAGTGACCTTCTGTGCGATGCCAGGGGCTCCTGAATCTCTCATCCACTCTCCTTTGGTCTTTTTTCCACACCAAACTTCTTTGGGCTAGGTCTTTTTGAGACCAAATCTTTTGTCACTTCTGGTTGCAAACTGTGCTATCCTCATAGGTTCAGCTTGGGGTGGCCAGGTGAGGATCTGAGCTGTGTCTCCTCTCTGGTGTCTATAGTCAAGAGAGGGGAGTGGGGTATTGCATCTGCTCAGTGGTCCCTACATCACTCCAAGGACATTTTGGGGCAGAGAGACACTGGGTTAGGCCTTCCCTTTTTTGAGGACACTGAAGTCAGGGACATGGTGGCACAGAGGCCAGGCCAGGTTTGTGCAGTAAAACTGGTGATGTCCAAGAGGGACAAGGCAGCAAAGGGTGGCAGTATCCAGCCGTGATCAGTGCTCTCTGCAGGAAGAATTGGCTTCCTATTTCTCCACCATGGCAAGGGACTGAAACAGAGCACCCTGAAGAAACCGAGAGGACAGTGTCTAGGTTACTGTCCACAGGGTGCCATCATACCACAGCAACGCTGCCACAGGGGCACAAGGAGGTGTGAGGGTGCAGAGACACAGCTTGCAGCAGGAACAGCAATAACGTACCCGAAAGGAGACTTTTTTCCTCACTAGTTTATAGTCATTGGTGTGTAGAGTTGACAGCAGCACAGAGGAAGCTGTGGCGCTGTGCTCCCCTCCTAGCTCAGCTTTCAGAGTAGCGCTGGGCTGCAGCAGAGGCCACAGAGGGATGTTGTTTTCCCCCCAAATTGCCCTGCGTGTTTGCTGAGCCCACCTTTGCTAGGTCTCTTCTCCTCTGCCAGCCCTCACAAGCAGCAGTACCTCTGCTTTGGTGGGAGGAGAGCACAGGGGAAACGCAGCTGCAGCCCCCACTGCACTTCCTGGCCTGGGGACGCCAAGGCTTGGGCTTTCCAAAGCACCGTAAGTGCTAATCTCACCTTCTGTTACACATGCACCAGACTCCCAAGCAACCACTTACCGCATTTAGAAATTATTCCCTTTATAATCAGTAGGACCCTGCACAGCTCTTAGTCCTGTTCTGGCTGCATTTCTTGCCCATTTCCTGGCCTGCAGGTGATGTTCAGACCCACCATGCTGCCCCGCAGCAGGTGAGCAGATGCCCTAGCTCCAGCAGCGGCCTGAAGCGGAGGCTGCAGGAAAAACAGTGAGAAATGAGGGAGCAGGGCCCTGCTGCAGGCCCTTGGCAGAGAGCAGCAGCTTCCGCTCCCTGGCATGGAGTGAGCCTTCCCTCGCAGCCCCTGTAGGTGGTGGCAGGTAGGTAGGCAGGTGTGGTTGGGATATGGTGTCTTATGCGGCGGAGAGGAGAAGAGATGGGGACTGGCAGCATGAGCTGGGAAGCAGGGATGGCTTCAGGGGCCACTGGGGGCACCAGGGGCTGAAACAGCCTATCATCTGCAGGGCCAGCACTTGGGCTGCCCAGCTTTCTGGTAAGGGATAGGTGCAAAAGTTTCCTTTTTCCCCATTACTGGTGTTACCAAATTTCTAGACTCTGAGTGGAGCCAGCTGTTAAGCTGAAGCTTCCCCAGTAGTTTGAAGAAGTGCCTAGGCTGGTTGCTTACATTACAGGTTCCCATGAGCTGGAATCAGCAGCTCCTGATGCCTGGCAGGGCTGATCTGCTCAATCAGGGAGTATTCTTGTGATGCTTAAGGGGTCTTTAATGGAAATTGCTGGGGAAAGGAGCTCAAGAACCTCTGTAGCCATCATAATACAACATCACCCATGCCAGCAGGGCCAGAGCAGGGGATTTGCCACTACCTATGGTCACGAGCAGTACAGAATGACTGTCGCCAGCTCAGATGTACTGGGGACCCCAGGCAAGGGGGCTCTGCAGTGGCGGCAGTGCTTTATGCTGGCTGTCATCCTCAGGGTTTGCAGAGGTGACCTCGGGCTGCAGGGCTTTGACATTGAGGGGTGACTGGTGATGAATACCAGCAGGTCTAGACCTGTGTGTGCTGCCGTGTAGTTGTCTCTCTTGGGCCTCTGAAACTTGTGATGTTATTTGATGAGAATGGTTTGGGTCTGGATGGCCCTGCAGCCATCTCTCTTGGTCACAGGAGCAGCCAAGCCGGTGATGCCCCCTGCATTGCTGGGGAGACACAGTGTTCACTGCAGCTGGTGGCCTTGGTTCATGCAGCCCTGCGGCTCATGCCAAGGCTCTGGTGTCCTTCGGCACACCACCAAGTGTGTGTCTGAGACTATACTTTTATCTTGACCTTGCACATGGGGTGCGTGCCTAAGTGCAGGCCTGGTGAGGCCTCCCTGGGCACTTGAATGCCTTCACCTCCTCCAGTGGCCTTGGCTAAAAGGGAGGGAGCAGTGGCTGAACAGCAAGGGTCCCAGTGTGAGACCACTCTTCCCACTCCTCCACAGCGGGACACCCCATGGCGGCACCCCCAGTCTGTGAGTAGGTTATCGCCTGTTTGGGCAGGAGGTGAAGGTGTGCAGGTCCCCTGCTCTTGCTGGGCAGAGGGCTGCAGTTAAAGCAGTCTGTCCCCGGGGTTGTGACAGTGGCCTGCAGCATGTGTCTGGGGACAGAGCCTTCCAGGGTTCTCTGAGTCCCTCTGGGGCTGGCAGGGCTCTCTGGGATGGATGCGGTGCTGGTGAGATGGTGGGACGGGAGCCGGGGCAGCCCTGGGGACTGCAGGGAGGTCACTCCTGTGGCAGCAGACAGACTTTCACAACTGCAGATGCAAATCCCTGGGTTTTGCGTGAGCAGACCCCTGGAGCACCACCTGGGCTGCTGCAGTCCCACACACAGAGGCAACCCCGGGCTGCTGGGCACACAGGCAGGATTGGGTGAAAAATAGGCAAATTGCATCTCCCTGGGCGTCCAAGCCCCCTGAAATCCAGCTGCCCAGCTTCCCTTGCCCATGCCACCCCTTCAGAGCCAGGCTTGTCCC
>NW_010188069.1:0-217 GCF_000695765.1 Mesitornis unicolor | reverse complement strand
GTTGGGAGCCATGCCAGCCCGGTGAGAGGTGAACCAGGCAGGCTCTGCCAGGACCTGAATCGGGTACATCGCCTGCGGTGGGGCAGCAAGAACGGCAGGCAGGGGAAGCAGCAGAAAAGGCGAGGCAGGGGGACTGCAAACCACCTGGTGCGAAGGGCCCGGTACCGCGGTGAGGGCAGCACGGCCGGGCCCTCGCTAGGGGGAGAGCTGAGCCCTG
>NW_010188068.1:17409-20796 GCF_000695765.1 Mesitornis unicolor | reverse complement strand
ATTAGTTCTATTTAGCTCAAACCAGCACAGTGCTGATAACTGTGGCAGATGGCTGAATGATATATGGAGGAGAGTGTTTTTGTATTTACATCTGTGTGTGTGGTCTGCATACTGGTCCCTATGCAATAATACCTGTGTTTTGCAGGAGAGAATATTCTTTTTGAATATACTCATTTTTTAGGTCAGACTTACTGTCCTGGCTTTATGTGGTATGTGCATATGTAACTTGGATTTTGGACACATCTAAAATTCTCATTGTGTGTTTTCTAAATATGTGATTAAAATAACACTGAATATTTAAATTACTTTTTTATTTTCTCAGAAATAGAACTTTAGTACATTTTTTTTAAACTTCTTGTGATAATAGGTCAACTGTTAATGATTACTATTTCAAAGAAGAGAAGCAGCAGCTTAAACTGAATGACTGAATTGTAATGACGTGTTTGAGAGGGGTTGGTTGGCTGAGTTTTTTGTTTTTCATCTCGTCCCCAAATCCCCCTTCCCCGCTTCAAATTCTCTGACTTATCTAGAACATACACTAATCTAACTTGGCAATATGTACTACATGTGGATTAACTCATGTGAGATGAATTTTTTTGTTTGTTTTTAATTTGTAGGGTGAGAAGTGTGTGTGCTTTTTTTCTTTATGGTAAATGCTCAAGAAGACTGCAGTAGAGTTTAGGCAAGCTCCATTACCATCAATAGTAATCAGAAAATATGCCTCTGGGTTTCACTTATTTTTTTTTATATCAACCTTTTTTTAGGTAACAGCAAGTCTGAACTGCATTATTGGAACTCATGGTTGGCTACCTTATGACAGAAATATCTCCAACTATTTTACATTCATCAGAGATACCACAGTGACAAATCCCAAGTAAGCAAATGATGTGTTGTGGTGCAGATGACTGCATCTACAGTAATGAAATACAGTAATTGTTCAACAATCAGTGAGTTCTGCTGTTTTCATTGGCTGAATTTTTGCCTAAAAATGCATCTTCTCATGTTCAGTCATATTACCTCTAATCTGTAATACTGATAAGTAAGGGGCATTTCAAGCTTCTCCATTCTTCGAGCTACTTCTGCTTTGTTTTTTTCCTGATTGTCAATCAGGACAACTCATGTGGGAATTGGAGATGGGCAGTCTTTATACTTTCTCACACTATAGTGCAGGTATATGTGGTGGTTTTGTTTCTTTTTTTTTCTTTTTTAGAAGATTCTCTTTTTTTCTTTAATATTGCAATATTTTGTAGGAACATGAGTTATCAGTACAGAATCAAATTGCATAGAAGACTGAAAAGATCTAAGGTGAAATCTTGCTAATGGCAGTGAGAGTTTTGCCGTGGATATCAGGGGGCCAGAATTTAACTTTTTTCGTTTTTTTCCTTTTTATCTTAAACATAGCCTCTTCTACCGATGGAATTTCTTAATTTTTAAGGCTATAGGAAGTGCAAAATACATTAATTTGAACTGAGGCTACTCTTAACTGCTCATCATTTGCCTACAGAACACAACGCAACATGAGTGGTCCTTTTGCTCCGGGACTGGAGATCACCTCTAAGTTATTTGCAGTATCCCATGATGCAAAACTGCTCTTTAGTGGAGGACACTGGGACAATAGCATCAGAGTGACATCTCTTACAAAAGGCAAGCTGATTGGACAGCACATCAGGCACATGGGTTAGTAACTCTTTAATATTGTGAAATGAAAGGTCTTGTGTATTGTACCTTGCTATTTGGTCTTTTTGGAAAGAATTGTAGCCAGTGCACTTGGGCCGACAAGCATAGCAATTACAAAGGAGTGGCAGCATAAGAACAGAAGAATACTTAAATAGTGATTATGCTTGAATACCTGAGCATGGCTTTTTAGTCATTGTAGTGATGATTTAATGTAGTTTCAGAATAAGGCTTGAGTGCTGTTTTCAGGTAGTAGAGCTGATAAGTCAGGTTTGTACACCTGGCTGTACAATGACTTCATTGTTTGATACAGTCTCATCAGCCCTTATCACTCACAGTGGAGCATTTCATGTTGACTGCAAATCAGGAGACGTTGTTGACATATTGCATGCACATTGTCAGTCTGTGGGAAATTAGTCTTAAATACCTATGTGATAACTTGTTTTCTTTCCTTTATCCTAGATATTGTGACCTGCTTGGCAATAGACTACTGTGGAATTCATTTAATTTCAGGCTCCAGAGATACCACCTGTATGATATGGCAAATACTTCAACAGGTGGGTTATTTTGGTAGACTCCGAGAAGCAGATTCTGAATGCATTTTTGTACTTCTCTATTTTGCTATGATGATTTATTGATTTACTTTCTTTCAGGTTTGCAGGGAAGATAGTCCACTAAAATTTATTCGCTTAGTAATTGTGTTACTCTCATTGTCTTCTGTGTTTGAAATATTCACTATACACATTAGTTACGGTATAGCTGAAGTACCCTATTTTAGAGGCACTCTTAAAGATTTCATAGACTCTTTTCAGGATAGCAAATATTTTCCCCCGTTGTAAAGATGGAAAAACGGAAGAAGAGACACACTGCTTGAGACTACTGGAATTAGTCAAAATAATGTTTAGAGTTGAGGATTTTTACATTTCTAGGCTACTGTTCACTCCAGTAGTTGCATTTTAATACTGTGTTTTCTCTGTGGAAAGTACTGATGACTACAGTAGGAGACAACAAAGACAACACTCTAGTCTGTTACCTGGATTTACACTGTCATTTTGGAATTCTTTCATATTGGTCTTGTGCTTTCACACAACGGAAGCGGTTATGGGATGCATGTGTGTACTTGCACTCAAAATGTGAGGGCATTTCCATTGTTTCGCATTTTAAATGTTCATTGCTGATAGCTGCATTACAGATATACAAGTAGGATTAACTGCAGGGGGAGCTGTCATGTTATGGACAGCACATTTGTTCAGGTTGCCTTGTTCTTACCATTGAGCTGAAGTCAGCACATTAAGCTATACAGTGGTGCATAACTGGATGTGGTTCTTGTGAAAGGTGTCTTTATGGTGGAATTTTATAATACTTTCAAGGATACTGTGTGGTCAAAAAGGTGAGATCTTAGTGCTCACAGCAGTGTTTTGTTGTCTCGAGTAAAGATAAACATTGGACATATTTTAGTTTGGTTTTTTTCCAGTGTGAGTTAAGTTATCTTCTGGAGATTCTTTGTTTAAAATTACTTTTCTTAAGTTTTTTAATGTATTTTTTATTTAATGGATATATAAATGATGATGTGTGTATTGTAAATTCTTGTGAGAGTTTTATCTTGGTCTTTACAAAGTGACAGCAATGGACTGCATACTGCCACTTCCTTTCTACTTGTCTGCTCTGCATTGTCACCTTCTTTCCCAGCTCTGTATTTTGACTTGTTTTGCA
>NW_010188068.1:0-17378 GCF_000695765.1 Mesitornis unicolor | reverse complement strand
CCTGCATGCTTCAGGCTTTCAGGACTTGAATGGCGGTCAAATTTGTGACACAGAAATTAGAATAAAGAGTCCTTTGCAGAACTATTTACAGTTCCTTCTCTCTTAAGCACAGGTCTTGCCTTAGAACTGGTCTGAGGATGATCATGGAATTACAGAGTGAACCTTTAGAGGTCATCTAGTCCAATTCCCTGTGGAGAGCAGGGACATCTTTAACTAGATCAGGTTGCTCTGAGCCCCATCAAGCCTGACCTTTAATGTCTCCAGGGATGAGGCCTCCACCACCTCACTGGGCAACCTGTTCCAGTGTTTCACTACCCTCACAGTAAAGAATTTCTTCCTAATGTCTAATCTAAATCTACCCTGCTCTGGTTTATGACCATTTCCCCCCTCATCCTATTGTTACACATGCTTGCAAACAGTCCCTCTCCGGCTTTCTTGTAAGCTTCCTTCAGGTGCTGGAAGGCTGCTGTAAGGTCTCCCTGGAGCCTTCTCTTCTCCAGGCTGAACCCCCCAACTCTCTCAGCGTGTTTTCATAGGAGAGGTGCTTCAGCCCTCAGATCATTTTTGTGGCCCTCCTCTGGACCCACTCCGATAGTTTCATGTCCTCCTTGTGTTGAGGGCTCCAAAGCTGGACA
This sequence comes from Mesitornis unicolor, assembly GCF_000695765.1. Classification (NCBI taxonomy): domain Eukaryota; kingdom Metazoa; phylum Chordata; class Aves; order Mesitornithiformes; family Mesitornithidae; genus Mesitornis; species Mesitornis unicolor. The sequence continues at coordinate 16,743 of NW_010188068.1, read as the reverse complement.
CAGCACTCCAAGTGAGGTCTTGCCAGAACAGAGTAGAGGAGCAGAATCGCCTCCCTCGACCTGCTGGCCATGCTTCTTTAGATGCAACCCAGGATACAGTTGGCTCTCTGGGCTGCAAGTGTACATTGCTGGGTCATGTTAAGCTTCTCATCAACCAGCAGCCCCAAGTCCTTCTCCTCAGGGCTGCTTTAAATCTGTTCTCCACCCAACCTGTGTTTGTGCTTGAGATTGCCCTGATCCATGTGCCATGTTGGCTGTCACAAATCACCTCCTTATTTCCCATGTGCCTTAGCATAGTTTCCAGGAGGATCTGCTCCATAATCTTGCTGGGCACAGAGGTGAAACTGACTGGCAGTTCCCCAGGTATTCCTTTTTTTCCTTTTTAAAAATGGGGGGTTATGTTTCCCCTTTCCAGTAAATGGGAACTGCACCAGACTACCACAACTTCTCAAACATGATGGATAGAGGCTTAGCAGCTTCAACCGCCACTTCCCTTGGGACCTGTGGATTCATCTCATTAGGTCCCATGGACTTGTGCACCATCAGGGTCCTTAGGTGGTCTCAAACTCAACCTTCCTCTGTAGTGGGCAGTTCTTCATTCTCCCAGTCCCTACCTTTGCCTTCTGCAGCTTGTGTGGTGTGGCTTGAACACCTGCCCGTGAAGACTCGGGTAAAAATGTCATTGAATACCTAAGCCTTCTCTATATCCTGGATAACCAGGTTCCCTGTTTCTTTCCAGAGAGGGCCTGCATTTTCCCTAATCTTCCTTTTATCACTGGCATACCTATAGAAGATTTTCTTGTTGCCTTTGACAGCCCTGGCCAGATTTAGGGCGGAACAGAGTTGCTGTAATTTTAAACAAAATAGCTTTCAGCTTCTTTAAGCTTGTCTGTGAAGATAGTGCTTAATTCCAGGCTAAATTGTCAGAAGCGAAGAAGCCCAGATGCACAGGTGAAGAAAAAGTGGATAAATGAGTGGGTGAAAACTCCTGTTAACACTGCTCACTGTAGTCCTTGAACACCTGGACATGTGAAGCAATAGAAACAAGTCAGCTAAGTAACTCTGTCTTTCACATCCACATAGTAACTGCATGTTCATGCATTCTTATGATTTCAGTAAATAGGGTGGCTGACATAAAAGGCAATAAATTGAAATTGGAATGGGTGAGTTACGCCTCTGGTTTTGGCCTATGTCAAATATAGATTTTACACAGCTGATACTGAAGATACCAGAAACTTATTTTTTGTTTGTCCTTCAGCTGCAAGAGAATGTGTCATTGCACTTTTTGTTACTCTCAGGGAGGAGTGCCTGTAGGCCTGGCACCTAAGCCATTACAGATCCTTTATGGGCATACTGATGAAGTTTCAAGTGTTGGCATCAGCACTGAACTGGATATGGCAGTGTCAGGATCCAGGGTACGTATCCTTGTACTTTACCTTTCTTTGCCTCTTCTCTACTCAAGCCACAGAGTATGTTTGAAGTTGACTAAGAATAATACAGAAATGACTATTTCACAATTTTTTTGTCTTTAGCTTTGCACGTCAATAAGATACATGCCATCTCCCTTGCTGCTTGCATAAATCAGACTGTCTCAAGCTGGTTTGCACAGTATAGGCCTCAGCTACCATACTGTGTTATTCTGCACAGATGAGCTTTAATGTGTGTGGATATATTTGGAGATCTTAGTTTCTCATTGAAACAATTCTGTGACAGTTTCTTCCCTGCTTCCTTAACCTTTAAGGTTTTGTGCAGCTTACTTATGCTCTGCATTACTGTACTATACTGGCAGACTGCTGAACTCTGACTCTGTACTACACATAATACCTACTCATAAATATGACCTATGATGAAATGGCTAATTTGCTGCCTGTCCTTCCCCTCTTGCCCAGTTTGCATTTGTTTTTTCATATGTCTACAGTACATGGCCTTGAGGCAAAGGCTTCTTTGTGCAGTGTTCCTAATGCTCAAGAGTCTTGATCTCCAGTTAAGGATTTAAGTGATTTGAAAATATTCCCTCTGTATTTAAATACTCTTTCTATGTGTTGCGGTAACATACCTGCTGAGTAACAACTCCCTAAATTTGGTTGCTACAGGATGGGACCATTATTGTCCGCACTATTCGGAAAGGTCAGTATGTGAGGACTTTGCGACCACCTTGTGAGAGTTCTCTCCTGCTGACTGTTCCCAATCTAGCTGTGTCCTGGGAAGGCCATATAGTTGTCCACACCAGCATAGAAGGAAAGACTACTCTTAAGGTACTTACGTTCATGGAATACCTCTGTTTCTTTTACTGAAGACTTTAATCATAAATGTAACTAACTTTATCCTTATTTCCTAAAGTAATGAGGCTTTTTGAGCATGCTGTGTCTCTTTCCTTATTTTTTTATTTTGCTAGCCAATTTGAGTGAAATTTGATTAAAAGATAAATCACAGGCATACTGCGCTCCTGTAAGTTTCATGAAAATCCCCAAACACCTGCAAGGAAGATGCCCAAGCATGTGCTAATGAACCTGCCTGGGAGGGTTGCTTTTGTGTTCAGTTCTGGGCCCCTCAGTTCAAGAAGGACAGGGAATTGCTTGAAAGAGTCCAGTGCAGAGCCACAAAGATGATTGAGGGAGTGGAGCATCTCCCTTATGAGGAGCAGCTGAGGGAGCTGAGTCTCTTTAGCTTGGAGGAGACTGAGGGGTGACCTCCATTCATGTTTATCAATTTGTAAAGGACAAGTGTCAGGAGGAAGGAGCCAGGCTCTTCTCTCTGATGTCCAATAACAGGACAAGGGGAAATGGGTGCAAGCTGGAGCATAGGAGGTTCAATCTGAACATGAGGAAAAACTTCTTCACTGTGAGGGTGCCAGAGCACTGGAACAGGCTGCCCAGAGAGGTTGTGGAGTCTCCTTCTCTGGAGACATTCAAAACCCGCCTGGACGCGTTTCTGTGTGACCTGGTCTAGGTGATCCTGCTCTGGCAGGGGAGTTGGACTGGGTGATCTTTCGAGGTCCCTTCCAACTCCTAATATTCTGTGATTCTGTGAAACGCAAAACTAGGGGATACAGATTCCTCTGTGCACAGAAACAGAGGCTTATAAGGGGAGCAGTGAGTTCTGGGTGCAAGATGCCCAGTGACTACACTGATATTTCTTAAGAGATAGCTATAAGGTTCACGGTGTATCTTATTCTGTCTATTTGGTAGCGGTGTAGTTGCTTTAATGAGGGTATAGCTGTTATGATTTCTATGAGCATGGGAAATATCTTGGAAGACAAATTTATTGGATGTAGGTGTGCTACCTGCATTGAGAAAATGAGGAGACAAGATGTCAAGGTATTGTCAGGCTGGAAGAACTTAAAATGGTCATGTTAAGTGCATCTTTCAGTCTGTCAGGAATTCATTGCCATGTCCCGAAAATGCTTCTAGATTTAGCTCTGTGGAGATACACCTATTTCCTTCTGCTTTTCAATTTGGAGTGGTGGGGGAGGGAGGTTAGGCAGCAGGGCTGAAGATAAGAGTGCTCTCTTCCTTTCTTCTTTCTTAAAAAAAAACAAAACCACCTTATAAAATAGGAAACTGTCCATTAAATCCTTAGATGTTTCCAGAAAATTGATTAGTTGGATAGGTTAGACATTACCATGTTATGTCAAGAGGTAACAAGGAATAACTTCAAAAATTTCCATACGGGACCTGGTATTACATACGCTTTGCATATAGGCTTGGTGCTCTTGTATCTATCATTCAACAAGGAAGCTTGTCAATGATATTAGCTGTGGGTTATTGTCCAAGTTAGCTCCTGTTAGTAAACTAAAGATACAAATAATACATCCTTAATGCAGTGAGTCCTCTGTGACAGATTTATTTTTGATCTATGCAGGATAAGAATGCATTACATCTCTATTCTGTCAATGGAAAATATCTGGGTTCTGAGACACTGAAGGAGGAAGTGTCAGATATGTGTGTGACTGGCGAGTATATCGTGATGGGCAGCTTACAGGGATTTCTTTCCATACGGGATCTCTACAGGTAATGTATCGCTATCAGTAGTTTATTACTGAGAAGCAAATATAAAGGCTTACTGAGAAATGGCTGTGTACAGTGGACTTTGCATGGTGCTGTAGGTGGTAGCCATTGCTTTCCTCTGTGTTCCTGAAAGAACTCTTATGGGGGGAACTAAGATAAGGAGAAAAGAAAAATGAAATGCTGCAACAGACCCCTTTCTTCACAGGCATTTTTCCCAGTTATACATCTAGAATTGGCAGAATTTAGGAAGAGTCTGATTTCTGCAAGCTGTGATTGTCCCCATGTCTATTTAGTCACTGAGAGCTCAGCAACTGCAGGATCAAGCCTTGTGTAGTTCTGCATTGATTTCAAACTCCAGTTACTGCTATGCTCTAGATTTCCATTGCTTCTCAGAATGGGAGTGATCTTTGTCACTTAAGCAGCTATGGGACAAATGTTACTGTTCCTCAGTGAAAATGTCTGAATTTACTGACTTACCTATCCATGCCCTTTCCTTGTTATTGGAGCTCTATTCTGGGGTATGACTAGATTTTCCTAGAAGTTTATAATAATTGATATTGCAGACTGAATCCATGAGAAACTGTTTTGAAGTGCATCCTGTGAACAGCAATTTTGACTGTGGTGTGATTCTTTGCAGTATGTACAAACGAATACATAATATGCTTTCTCTCTGTGGTTTTTGTTCATTTCAGCCTCAGTCTGAGCATCTCTCCCTTAGCCATGCGACTGCCAATCCATTGCATTTCTGTCACCAAAGAGTATAGCCACATCCTAGTTGGCTTGGAGGACGGCAAGTTGATTATCGTTGGTGTTGGCAAGCCAGCAGAGGTAAAACCTGCCATCAAGAACTTTTTCTACCGAACAGTGGGAAGTTCACTTATTTCTGCTTTCCAGTTGAGCAAGAGGTCGCCTCTATGGCAGGGTAAATTTAAGAGCAAGTTTCAGTTTTCAGTGGGAAAGAAATAACTTTTGAGACTACTCTACTGAAATTTCCCATTGTAAGAATCAAAGGTGTATGGGGATCGCAGATGGGAAGCTCAGCTGGACTAACTTCCAGACTATATCATTCGATCTGAATAAGCAAAGTCATAGTAGCTAACCTTTTCTGAACGTGATAGTGTTGTCAGCCACTTCTCGATGAAGTAGTTTTCCAGAAGAAAATTGGAAATAAAAGAGAGCAAGCTACCTTCTTTCTTATGTTTTCTGTCAGATATCTTTTAATATGCATTGACTGACACTGGGGAAAAAATATTACCTCTTTCTGTTAAGAGTCTTTAATTGCAATGCACAAAGAATCACTTGTGTAGGTTCCCAATATGCTCTGTGCTCCATATGGAGAATATAAACTTGTTAGTACTGCATATGCAATATCAAATACAGAGCATCTATCTGTCAAATAGCTGTGCCCAATTTTTCTTGTGCAAAACATAGGTTTTACTTCAAGTACTTCTTGTCATGACTTTTCAAGTACTTGAGTTAGCTTTAACCCACTTCTTTTTAGAGGTCAATCTCTGTTGTGCTACAATGAATTAATTTATCTGGAAATGTGACTATCACTTTTGCATGACCTTTAATATGTGCCAGAAAAGTGTGTTTTAATTTAATTTTATATTTGGACTGTGAAAACAGAGTGACTTTATTTGCCAGTATTTTAAAATGTTTTAGCTAGGAGATATAGTTTAATAGTTGAAACAGGCTTCACACAATGGTAGTCTGATTTTGCTTGCAGTGGGTGGGGAAGGGAGGTTTCCACTGACTTCCAGTTGGACATCTTTTTCCTACTGTAGAATTGACAAAGAGCTGTTTATGATGTAGTTAAACATATGTTTGTAACAGCACTTTTAAAGTCACTGTCATTTCTAAGCTTCCTATTCCATAGAAAAAATCTTTTGTAGGCTGAAATGTATGTATCTCGTTAGACTGAAGGCTTATTGGTTTTGTTGGGTTAGGTTGTTGTTTTCAGTTCTTAATCACATCTATTTTTCTAAGTATGGAGAAAGTGGTGTTTCAAAGACTGGATTCGTCAAATGAATATAGAGACTTTCCAATGATTATTTTTCTCCTGAGATTTTCTGTTTATAATTCAGATGATCTGCAAGCTTAATATCCATGTAAATAGATTGTTTTAAACACACACATAAGTAATAACATTACGCCCCAAATTTTCTAGTTTTCTATAATGGCATCAGTCAATATATTTGAAAAGCGTGTGTATGTGGGATATTTATTTATTGCTTGATTTATTTTTAGTTTGGAAGGAATATATTAATTACTGGAATTTTATCCTTATACAGAAGATGGTGGTGTAGTTCTAGCTTTCGGTGGTGATACTGATCCTTAAGATAAGGGGAGAGACTGACCTTCTTTATTGTGCATAAAGTGAAATGCTGCTTGGTATTAAGATTGGCCTTTAGTGTTTCTGCATTGGCAGTATTCAGTATGAAGTGAAGTAAAATAAATGTTTCTGTACTTTTTAACAATTACTTACCAGTTTGGGATGTTGCAGAAGTTGGGGATTATCACCTGTTAGTGTTAATCCCTGTCAACTCTGTGCCTTTTCTGTAACACTGCTGCTGTGCTTAAAAATGCTTAATTTGTACTATGAACTGCTGGGAACTGTTCTGAAACTTGTGCTGTTAAGGCATGTATCAAGTTTATTAAATGGCAAGGGACTTCATAACCTAATCAGCTGCTAGGGTGATCACTGCTGGCCAATCACAAACCTTGTACTTGTGGAATAAATTAAAACAGGTTCTTACAAATTGTTGTCAAATTGCAGACCTACCAGATGCTGGATTTAATATGGCCTCTGGTTGCTTATTATCTGTCTTTACTTATGCAGTACTCAGTATGAATGATTTCTGGTTTAAATTTTACTCTAACCACTTTACCCAGGATCTTTGGAAGACTGTATAAATTCAACATCAGGAGATAACCTCTCTCTCTCTGTCTTTCCTTCATTCTGCCATCACTACCCTACATTTTGGTTATCTTTTCCTTTTCACTTCTAGCAATTTCGGTTTGAAATCTCTGAAATAAAATGTCCTTTCTTCTAAACTGGTTCATTTTTGCTTGACATTCACCTTCTTTTTTTTTCCCTTCCTATTAAAATAGCAATCTAAACAATGTTTCTAAGACCTTTGAAGTAGATTAAGTATTAAATATGCTTTACTTGGCAATATCCCCTTAACTGTTCAAAATCAGAGAAGACTGGGATTAGTGTTTTGTCTGTTGTTTTTTGTCAGTCCCAAGAATCATCCCTAAGTGTAACCTTTGGTTTGTTTTCAGATAATTTTTGTTAGTGTGATTTTGTTTATGCAGTACGTTGTAGTGTCTGCATTTCATCAGAATCAGTGTCTGAATTATTTTTTAATTTATCCACCTTATCCCTTCCCCCTCCTTTTGTTTCTCTGAATTACTTTTAAACAGATGCGCTCAGGTCAGCTTTCCCGAAAGCTGTGGGGATCAAGCAAACGGCTCAACCAGATTTCATCAGGAGAAACTGAATATAACACTCAAGATTCCAAGTGATTGCTGCTTCTACCTTCTCTCAAGGATTCCAGAAACATGTTTAATCTTTGGGTCATTTTAAATGTATGTCTCAACTTTCAGGGACTTGATTCTTAAGTCTGTTGAAGATGAACCTGTGGTAGAGGTATAGTAATAAGCATATGTACTCATGCAAGTTAACTTGCTTGCGTATTTTTCCTTAGCTGTGTTGATGTGGTCACAGCAGAATCTCTCTTTAAATAGCTGCTAAAAGTGTGTTTCAGAAAAAAAGAAAAGATTATCCCAAAAACCCCCAAACCTCCAAATCCCAGCTTGCTAATTGAATTTAAGATAAGTAGCATTTGATTTAAAGCTGAATAGGGCCAGATTCTCCTGATCACAAAGAAGATATTTGGCTCTGCTTTTACAGTACTGTTACTCACCAGCAGTAAATTAAAATACTGGCAGTCGCAGTGGTTGGATTCAAAATTGGGATAGCTGACAGTTACCTTTTCAATATGTTTCTTAGCCCAATGAACGATTTATTGCAGTTTGTTCCTGTAAATGGCTATTGCTATCTTCTTTTGTATAGTTCCAGTTTTAGGCTGTTCTGCAAGGAACACCTGTGTTGCACTACTTGATTATCAGAAAATGTTTAAAGCGCAGACATGAATAACCCTGAAGGAGTTGAAGGTGGTGAAGGATCTGAAGGAGGTAGGAAATACTTGCTGCTGAAAATTATTTATATTGTTAAATAGACTAAGACACATACCAAGAAATCCCATAATATATGTAATATCTTGAAGAAATACAGAGGAAGAATCAGTATCTATATTGGTCACAGATCAACCTGCTTTATTAGTGAGCCATCTCCTACAAATGAAAGATAAATTTCCACTGCAGAGTCATGTAAACAACATTGCAGCACAACTTGATTAAATAGCACCTGTTTCTTTCTTAGCGTGGTGTTCACCAACCCAGTTGTTAGCCATATTTTTTCCCTGTAAAAACAAGCAGGAAAACAGTAATGTATCAGTTTTCAAGATGTGTTTAAGACTTGGGAAAAGAAAATATCAGATCCTTACATGTGCTATATCCAACAAAATAGTTATGGATTGTATGCTATATTTTGGAGAAGCCATTACTGAGGTTTTTTTAGATTTAGTGATAATGTGATGATGATATGAGGTTGTGTATTTTCTTATCATTCTGACATTTTCATAATGTTAATGATATAAGTGATAAAACCCGTTCAGTTGGAAAAGCATGGTGTCAAGGGAAGTACAAGAATTGTTGGATTGCATGTGAAAGTATGTGTGCATGTGTATATGTGTGTGTATGTTTGTGTATGTATATATGTATACACATGTATGTATGTCTATGAAAAGGAGAAAATACCATGGGGTAAGGGGAGTATAGATATAAGGCAGAACTGTAAGTGATTGTTAGGTAGTGTGTTCCCTTTTGACTACCCCTTTCTTCCCTCTACCATCACTTGTCTTGTTGTTTTTATTTATTTATGGAAATGAATGTGTGTTTTATGTCCTGTAAGATATTCCCTGTGGCTGGGGAGCTGTTGAACTACCTGAGGAACTCCATAATGTATAATCTCATTCACTTTTAGCACAGTATTTTTTAACTTTGTAGAAATAGTAATACCTCCTTACCCTGCAAAACGATAATCTTTACAAGTTCTGTTAGTCTCATTAAAACTGTTTTCTCCTCCTCAATTTCTTTACTGGAAAAAAAAAAATCCCTCTTAGTAACTGTTTAGTGTTCTGTGTAAATAAGGTTGCTTTGCTTTTTCTTAACATTTGTAAATGAAGTAATAAATCAGACCAGTGAACAAGTGGGTCTATGCACAGTTGCAATATTCTAAATAATCACTGTGACAGACTGGATCATCTGGAAAGTTAAGAGAAAATAAGAATTATTTCCCTGAGTCACTTGCCAAGAGAGCATAACATTTCCAAAAGTAGAGCAGTGTGAGTTTTTTCAGACTCGATGTATGTAAAAAATCCACATTTCATATTTTCAAATAAGCTATAGAGAAGTGAAAAATACTATTTTTAATCATTTACCTGTCTAGTAAGAATACTAAGGGTACTCTGGAAGTATTAAGTGTGTATATGTGAATGTGAAGTATGTTTGTCCGTTATGATTTCATGAAGGAAGGATTTCAGGGGAGCTCTTCTGAGAGTAGTTTAGAAGAATTTCAGCTCAGAATGTGAGACTTCTCCATGTTATGGGAAGTTGGAAAAAGAACTCATTTGGGGCATTGAGCTGATGATTTTTATAAGTATGCATCTATGTTCGGTTTAAATGCATGTATGAGGTTAAGTGTTTACTTGCAGGGGAAGGAGGCAGGAAAGGATGATGTTTCAGGTTAGCAGAATGAAGTAGAAAAATTGAGGATATAGGTCTTTTGTAGTATTTGGCAAGAGCATAGTTTTTGTCACTTGCAGACGCATAAAGGTTTGAAAGCGTTCTACTGTGGTTGGGTATGTTTATACAACAGTTGAATCATTGTTTTTAGTAGTTTACTATTAATACTGGATAGACTGTGTCAGTTTAAGTAAAATATAATGTAGTTGCAATAATTGGGGACGAGTTTATGATGAAGAGCTTTGACATTTGAGTACCATCATTTCAGTGCATCACAAACATTAGGTGATCTTCACAAATACCTAGGCAGGTTTAAACGTGGACAGTTCTTGGCCCCTCAAACTTAAGGCTAGTTTGTGTTTTCCACAAAGCAGTAGCAGTAGCAGAATGAGGAGAGGGACAGTGAGCTCTGAGCTGCTCCATGCTCTACACAGCCCTTTTGATCTTTTATCTGGTCCTTGAGGATGGGTGGTATATGTCATCACACACTTTGCATTCTTGCCAGAACCCCTATAGGTTTGAAGGTCTGCAATTTGCCTTTGTCTAAAACTAGCTTGAAATAAAAGATAGAGGTGGTAAGTGTGAGCATTAACTGGTATGTTGTTTATTTTTGCTTTAATTTATTAGTGTAAGTCTTTTTAAAAGTAGAAAAGAATGTTTCTGATCAGCTGTTTAGGTTGATTGGATTGCAGTCTGTTATGCAGTGCACTGTGAATTACTGAACTGACTTTCATAATTCTTTGATTTCCTCAAGTCAATGAAGCTTAGGGTCACATTTTGTTTTTTCATGTAGTACTGGTGAAATAAGATAAACTGTGAAATGAGAGAATTCTGATTAGGAATTCAGAATAAACAAGTCTTAAGTGACAGTTGTTTCATAACACTACATTGGTCAATATCTTCTTGGTGGCATCTTCTTACATTTAATTTTTGGAACAACTCTAATGATACTTATCAAAGTTTAATATATGCTTAACTTTGAAGCTGAGTAAGTAAGTAGGAGAGTAAATATATTTATCTAAAGAAACTGAAAACTGACTCGCTTTTCATACCTGTATACAAATGAGATCAAGTAGTTAGCAGTACTGAGTACTTCTCCCTAGCACAGTTTTGAACTTGCATACCAAAGGATGATATCCAGAAGACATCTCTCCTTTATTTCAAATAAAATGTTTTGTTAAATTTCTCTTTATCAATTCACTTATGTTTCTTGATAATATTTTTAGCTGTCTTTTTATCTATAATGAAGAACATCATCTAGTCTGTGTGGTTTTTGTTATGTATGAGCATTCAGAAAGTGGAATGTTTGCCCTTCAAGTTAGCATCTGACTTATGCAAATTATTCTTTATCAGTATACTTATCTAATACTCATAGGTTATCTGGAAGCCACATCTTCTGTCTTCTGTTTACCTTGCCAACACCAGCATAAAAATAATAATCCCAGTCTTAAAGTAATTGCACTTCTCCTGGTGGCTAATACATATTGTGGAAATCAGGTTTTAGGAAGCCTGTTTGATTTTAAAAAGAAAAAAAACAAACCAAAACAAAAAATGACAGTCTCACACACACACACGTGTCACAATTATTTTGCTAATCTGCAGCATTCATATAAACAAGCTGTTTTGCCCCGCTATACCATAGATCATGAATACTATCACAAAACAGGTCTATCAAAGTCTTTATAGGTTTTAAATAGTCTAGTAAATTGACTGCTTTACAAGGATCCTCTTTAAAGTTGTATTTAAATGAAGTGCAAAGAACTAAGTTTGTGCACTGTAAAAATTTTCTGTGGGACTGGTAACAGTCCTACATCAGCCTGCTTTAAGGTAGTCCTGCAGGAATGATAAATTTATTTTTTTGTAATGCACAATAATTAGGTAGGTCTTTCAACTCTTGCCTTAGTCAATGGGAGCTGTATACCTCACTTCCATAGACCATGTCTCCTGCTTCCCCATTTCCTCTACAAGTCTTTCCCAATCTCCATTAACAAAATCATTAGAAAATATACATAGAGCAACCAAATGCTTCACAAAGCTTTTACTGTGTATGTGTATTTAGATGAAAATGTGTATTTATATACGGATTATGGTATGTTAGGGAGCTTTAGAGCTAGGGAGTGGAGTAAAGGAAGTGTCAGCCTCCATCTGCTCCTATACTGAGAGTCTGTATAGACACTTGCTCTGTGTTGTCACCTAGAGGCACTCCTCTCTTCCACTGTTAAATGCACCTTGCTGGCTAGGTTAGATGCTGAGGCTAGCTGCTGTGAATATTGTTTTTCTCTTTAAAGGAAAATTAAAAGGGGAAAGAAAGCAGACATAAATGCATATCCTAATGTGAATCTAAGGCCTGATATAATAAAAACTGTTAGATGAAAGCACTGTATAGGGTTATATTTAATTGGGTGGACATTCAAGCATGTGGTTCAGCGTTCTCTAGAATGGGCATTTCATGCTTTTTGGTTTAAAAGCTATGTCAGTCTCAGCTGTAAACATGACACTTGTTAGTAGTTTTGTTTTGGGAAGAGTAATAGTTTTTGGAGTCATACACACGTGTGCATTGTGTACCAATGTTAGACTGAAGTGAAGGGTTTGGAAGATGTCTTTCCTTCCATCCAAAGGAGTCAAATTACCCTTATCAGTGTGTAATTTCAAAGGAAGCAAGAGTTTCCTGAAAAGCTACTGCAGTTAAAAGAAGAAAATTGGTAAGACCCCTTCTTCACTATCACATTCATCAGATGCCTGAATGCAGAAATGCCTCTGAGTGGCAGCATAGCATGCTATACACAGTTTGAGTCAAGTGCTATTCATCTGACAGTCTTGAACACCCCATAGGTGAGGAACTGCTGGTAGTGTTTAATCAAAGGTACCCCTTGTACAGTTTTAATTCACCTTTTTGATGTGCATCTGTAGAAGAAAACTGATGTGTCTTTCTTTTAGTTACTGTTTACCCAAATGGCCTAGATAAAATAGGGGTTTCACTTCTTTTCTTCAGGAGAGTTCCTCCAGTTGTGTGTTTTGTTTTTGTCTACTGGACTTGGAAATTTGGCAAGTGTTTCCAGAGCTTCGGTCTGTGGTTATACTCGGCACAGACACAGTTTCATAACATGTCTTCTGTCCTGGAAGCATGATTGTCAGTATAGATTACAGTTTAAAGCTGCTAAGGTATTTTGAGATCAAAATATAAAACATCCAGCCATATATATCATAGATCAAACTGAACTTAGAGGTGACTTGTTTATTTAGCTTCCTGTCTAGTCCGTATTTTCCTCTTGAGGGAACCATATTTTTTGCCTTGAAATTACTTTTTAAGATAAACTTAGTCTTGCACCTGACAGTCCTGCTTTAGTCATATGTAGCTGTGAGCTGTTGTTTAAATAAAGCCATGGGGAGGGGGGAGGAAATTCAAGGAAAACTTGCAATACATGTTCTGATTCAACCCTTCACTATGCAGGAATAACTTAATATAAGATTAGAGAAATGCTGCTGCTTGTAAGACTTACCTCTCTTTGGTCAGTGTTTTGATGGAAGCTGTGATGCTACTCAGTTTGCTTGATGAATTTTTACTACAGCTAATGAGGAAGTAGAAAAAAAGGCCTTACCACAACAGTTAACCATATCTTCTGATAATTCTTACAGATTGTGCAATTATGTGATTACAAATGGATTTTTAAATGCCAAAAAAAAATGTCTTTTTTGAGAGTTAAATGTTAGGTCTGAGAAGTGTTGGAAAGATTTGCTTTCAAAAATGAGCCTTCAGGCACTGTAATGAACTTGCTGTCAGTCTTCCGTGCAATATCTTTTTTCCCTTCTGGGTGCTTTAAGAATATACTGTATGTCTTATTTTGTTTTGATCAGTATGTTTTAAGAGTGTGTATATCGGCTAATGATGGACTTTTTTTCTGTACAGCATGGTGGAAACTGTTTTAAATTTTTGCACTTTTCTAAGATTTGCGAGTTTGTAACCTGACAATTTTTAACATGCACACTTTTGTACATAATTAGCGTTGTATATATTTAACATGAGTCTGAAGCAAATAAAAACAACTGAATGCATAACTTCTCCCTTTATTACTAGTGCAAAAATGGAACTAATACTGTTGGAGTACACTAAACAAACAGTTCTTTCATTTAGCAGGTAAAGCTAGGCAGCAGGAACAGCTGGCTTGTGTCCTATCTTAATTGTGTTAAAGTAACTTTTTTTTGGTGCAGAAGGAATCAAAGTGGATACATGAATGTACAGACCCTTTCAGACTAAGAATAGTTATGATTACTCAAGTATTGCAATAAAAATTGTCTCTTTCCCAGCAAAAAGACATCTGAGACATGAGTTAGGGTTGGGAAAAGAACCCACTAATGCATATTTATATTTATTTATAAAGCTAAGGTTTTCCACCCACCCTGGGACTAGAAGCATCTCTTTCTTTCCTCATTGTCTTCCCATATAGTGACTTTTGCTGCAGAATATGTAAGGCTACAGGTTCTAGAGATTACTGTCAATCAAGAGGAAACTGAAATCTGTTCCAGGCTCGTGGTCAGTTGGTTTCTTACCCCTGTAAACAAGACAAACCATGCTGTGAGCTTTAACAGGAGCTAGGACTACAGTGCTTCTATCTGTTAAGTAGATATAGAATGAGGCATCCTTATTCATAACAAGCAGAGTTTTAACTCCCTTGCCTGCATCACAGGACATAAATAGTGAATTTCTTAGTAATGTTGATATGACTAAAGACATGAGTTCTTTTTTTCTGGAGTTCAATGTGTTAGGGCCAAACTGGCATTCCCCTGGCCTTCAATAACAGCTGACTACTGGGCTTCTTTCTGTGAACAATAGCTATTGTTTGGAAACAAGCATGAATGGATGCAGTGCCATAGCACTTACCCAGTGAATTAGAGCTTCTCTGGCACATAAAGCAATACTCATGTTTTCCCCAAAGAGAAATGGAAGCAAGTGATTAAGTAGCTTTGGATGTTAGGGGACAGGCAGCCTGTGCCAGGAGTCTAATAGAAGTCTCCCCTCCTTTCTAATTTGAAGGAGGATATCCATTCAAATTCAGATGAAGCATTTACCTCAAAAACAGCCATGCTCCTGTCACTTCTTGCAAGGTGGCTTTGTCTCCTTCCACTAGCAGCATTGCACCTTCCCGCACGCCCTAATGTCAGTGGAAACACTTAACATTATTTTCAAGCTATTTGAATATAGGCTAGAATAGCCTATAGGGTAGAATGCTTGTCACAAGCAGGCCAGTTTTGGTGCAGCTCACCATGACTATGAACAAGACTTTCTTGCTCATGTATTTCTAACAAAGATGCTAAGACAAAATTAGTTGAAAGATCTTGTTTTAGAAGCTGGTTTTCTTGTTTATTTTCTTTTTCCCTTTTAAAGGAGAAACCAGTAAGGAAAAAAGGAATTTTTTTTTCCACAATTACTTCTACTACCACTGTTCTTGGATCCAGTCTGGGCCAGTCAACAACCAGCTGGGTTTGTTAAAGCACAGACTTTATACTCTTAAGCTTAAGTACAGGGACAAAAAAACTCAGAGGTCCCATTTCCCCAGATAGACATACTGAACACACTACTCAATGAGCAAATTCAGAAACCTGAAGAGATTAAAACAAAATGTAAAGCTAAGAATATCTGCAAAAAGATTAAGGGGAGGTATCTTACTATCTGTATGCACACCACCCCCAACACACAACTTATGACTGGTGGCAAGTGACTGGAAAGATTGGAGCTGCCTGAAAGGTAGTGTTTGGCAATAGGACTCCAAGCATCTAATAGGCAGGATGCATTTCATTTGCATGTGAGCAAAATCTAAGGTTGAAGCTCTTTGCAGAAATATAACAAGCCTTCCATACTACAGATCTGTAAGGCTTGTAAGGCAGGGGAACTCACACTGGAACTTAGCAAGGATGCGTTTAAAATGTTTACCATGCTACAGCTGTGAGCTTCCTGACTGAGAACAACTACTCGCCAGAACTGGAGGGGTGTTTGGTTCTTTGTGATACTGGTGAATTCTTTCCTCTCTTGTCTCCTGCAATAATGAGTGTAGATTTAGCAGCCCATGCAGTAAGGTAGGACTTAGATCTATCCAAGCAGCATGACACCAAGCAATTTCAAAACATAAAACAAAGCAGCCACTTCTCAAGCAGAATGCTTTCATTAGACTAATGTATTGATGGAAGTGGCAGGATTGACTTTAATTTTGATTGATCTGTATTTTACCCCTCATCACTAGTAGCAATTGTAGGTTGATTGAACAAAACGCACACAATCCCAACTCTGAAAAGCCTTAAAACTTACTCCCACTAAATTAATCTAGCTCTCTTTTAATGCTATTTCTATGTGCTCACCCTCAGAACAAGAACACTGAGGAAGGTGTTGGAAGCAAATGCCTGAGATGCCACTTTCATGACAGAGGGAAGTGAACCAGGGATTTCCACTGATTAAATATCTGCTTGTTTGTCCTCAAATGGGTATTACACTGAATAAATTCCTTCTGCAAACAGCTCTACCATGTTTCCTGAGGGTTTGCTGCTGAACTGAGCAACAGCAGTTAAAGAAATAAAACCAGAAGGATTTGTTGGTAGGGAAACACAGGAACACAGCAGGGACTTGGTAGATCACAGAGCTTCCAGCTTCCTCTTGGAGAAATAGCAAGTTAGTTATAGGGAAAAGACTGCCTGCTTATCTAGTGACAAGCTGATTAAATGAGTACCTACAACTTCATTTAAATTCTAGAAGCATGCCCTGATCCTCCATCTTTCCAGTGTCCCCCAGTTCTTAATACTTTCTCTAACCATGAAGAAAATTTGGTCACAAGGAGAAAAGTTAGTCGGAGCATCCCGACACGTAGGAAGTCAA